>NC_054888.1:4332947-4508242 GCF_018320785.1 Cheilinus undulatus
CAGTTGAGGAGACTTGCATTTTTGTCTCAATTAAACAACAGAGAAGAGGCAGAATGAAGTGCCTCAGGTCACTAATATTGCATGTCCTGTGATGTGACTGCTGTGCATGCAAACATCACAATGAGGGTTGAATATTATGTATGGTTCTTCAACAGGTTTTCTCATATTAAGCTTTTTTTCTGCTTCATTTGAGTCCCTATTATTAATTTTTCCCATAAAGGCCATAAACCCACAGAAACAGAGCCGGGTTCAGTCATAAAGGTTACAAAAGAGAGAGCTTATCTCTGTGTTCAGAACCCTGGGGGCTATAATGCCCCTTCTTACCTGCCAACCAGCTGTCTTTCTCTCTCTTTATATTTGTAGAAATTTGCTTAAAGTTTTACTGCTTAGCTGAGTGCAGACTGTATGATGTCAAGGAGGGAATAAAGGAACAGTAACTAGTTTTAGCAAAGCCAGAGGCACATGGCCCGAGGAAGCATCAAACCTCCGCTGGATTCTTCCAAAGCAGTCATTTTTGTGGAGTATTTTCCTCCTCTGTGTGTTTAAGTTTCATGATTCTTAAGACGGGATGTTGTTAAACGACAGAGGAGACACTCTTCCTCCCTGGGATTACAGTTTGCTTCCCAGCGGGGGCTTTGGTGTTCTTCAAGGCTGACAGACAGCTCAGTCGCTCTGTTAAAGTGAGGCTAGCATTAGCTAACACACTTTGGCAGCATCACTTTCACACATCCTTCCCTTAAAAGCTACTTTTGGCACAGCACATGAAATATGCTGCAATAATAAACTGTTCTGTTCCCCAGTTTTCAGTTTGTCTTTGTTCTTTTAAAAGTCCTCGGGCTGTTTCATATGAATGTTTTACTTTTGAAAACATTTTAATTGTCTACTAAGTATTTAGCTGTGAATTATTAATTTGTCTTTTCATAGATTCTTATGAATTCTTGGAAAGTGTTGCAGACTTATCCACTTAATTTTTGTGTATCTGCATAGAGCAGATTTTGTGTAGCACTCATTATAATAATGACAAGCAGTGCAAACATCAATGATCTATCACACCAATAACCATTTTTGAAGGCAAAAGCTCCATAATTACTGTCATAGCCTACATTTGTTTTTGCCTTTTTTGGGGAGGGCTGCTGAAAACATAGAACGATGAATGAAGGGCCAAGGTTGGACTCAAACCTGTGGCTGCTACAATTAAGACCGTAGACTTTGTACATGTGCACCATTACTGCAAGGCCCACAGGCGCCTTGGTATAGACTTTTTCTAGGTGGATCAGGCACAGTCTGACAATGCAAAGGCTCACATAGGGCTGTTTCCTTTGGAATAAAAGCTTTATTTAACAATGAAAATGTCATAAACAATGTGTTTTGGATAGGATAAGATAGGATAGGATAGGAAAGCGAAAGAAACTGGGGGAGGGAGAGAGAGGTAATGGGGGGGCAGGTTAAATACTGTCAATCACTCTACAATAGAAGCGTTGTATGTGATTGTAGTAGTCTTTTGCTCTTAAAAAGGAGAACACAACAAACAAGGAACAAGTATGGATTGGTCAATGGATAACAGTTATGGATTTATCAAGAGGAAAACAGGACTGGCTCTCTTTTAGATAGATGCATGTGTATGCATGTAAGAAAGTACATAAAATAAAAAAAATATCAAATAAAATATAAAATATAATGAAATAAAGTAAAAATGTACACATTAGATCCCCGGAGGCAGAAAAAGTAGGGACTCTTGTAAATGGGGATGCAAAGATAAGGAGCAAATGCATTCCTGTTGGTAGGTGTCAGGACTCATGTTGACGTCAGCTCAGGGTGTCAAACTAGACAACGATCTTTCTGTGTTGCAATCCCAGATTCTTTTCCTCCATAAAACTCGTATAATAGGTGACTGTGTTCTTTAAGTGTTGTAGCATACCTGATTTGAGACGAGAGAAATGGTGCCGTTGTCCTCCCCTCAACATGTTCTGACAAAGTAGGTTAGCTCCATCGCAGACATCTCATAGCTTCTAAAAATAAGACGGGTTTAATTGTTAAAGGTCAGATCTGACATGATTCTTACCTGACTTTCTCTTCTGCTGTGATAGGCTCTTTCCCCTGGGGGACACGGTGCGAAATTAAATCCTGCCTTGGAGAGTAGGGCCCAGGCGTCAGTACGATGGGCCAGGAAGCTTCTCATCTTATTTCACATGATCAGCACTAAGGGGGACAATATGATAAGCATAAGAACGGTCTGGATTCGTCAGCTTGGATCACTTTAGTGCTGCTGGGTGATTTCAAGAGGAAGCTTCGTTTTGGTGTTTATTTAGTCAGGATAAACTACACACCCTTACAGGCAAAAGCACTCCGAAAACCTGTTACTTGTGAGTTTTTGATTGATGATGATTTGGATGTATGGTGGCCCTGAAGGTCAGAAGGAAATACATTGAAGAAAACACAGCATCTTTTAACAATGTATTTTAGAAACCTACTATTTAATACTGACTTGGCCCAGTGCCTAAAAAATCATCCAATTTTTGTGTTGCAGACACAGCCATGCCCTTCGACAAAAACTCACACTTTTAATGACTTTTAATCCTCAACTTGTCTAGAATGAGCTCAGGAAATTGGGATTGAATGAAAGGAAACTGCTGGTAGGAGTTCATAAAAACACAAACCTTGTGAAGCTGCAAAATTCCTCCAAAATTTGTTAAACCAGTGATACTCAACGTGTGGCTCTTTAGCCACATGTCGCTCTTTTGTGATGATTTGTGGATCTTTAATGTCTAAATTTGAAATGTTATTCCCCCAGAAAACCTTAAAAAAAGGGAAAGTTTGACCTCAGAAATTATCCATTGCAAGTCACATTAATCAATGTTTGCTGCTTTAAGGCCTATTTTTGCTACTTTCTGCAAATATTGGCCTCTATAATCCCATTTTTGCCTCTTTTATCCTGCCTTTTACAAGTTGCATTTTTTTCCTTTTTGCCACTTTTTGCCCATTTAAGGTGCGTCTTACTATTACATGTCACTTTTCCCATTTTTCCCACCTTTTTGCTGCTTTTTGCCAATTTTAGACCCTTTCACTCATTTTTTGCCACCGTTTTTGTCACTTTTCACCCAGTTTCTGCAGTTTTCTGCCTATTTTTCCTCTGTTCCCCCATTTTCTGGCCACTTTTTTGTTGTTTTTTTAACCCTTTTTTTGCCAGCTTAAACTTGTTTTTGGTGCAACTTCAACCCATATTTCAGCACTTTTTCACTACCTTTCACCACTTAGATTGTGGCTCTTGCAAAGATATTTTTCAACAATTTGACTCTTTGGTTGAGCAGGGTTGAGTAACACTGTGTTAAACCATAGTGAGCCAGCATTCTATACATTTTTCACTATGACTGTAAGAGACTTTTTGTAGGTCTGGATGCTATTAACATTTGTGCTTAACCAGATCTGATCTGAGTTTCCTAGGAACATCCAGAGGTGCCAGCTGTCAGCCAAACAGCAGACTACTCACTTAATCACACTGGCTACTTTTTCCATTGCTGACATTGTCTATTATTTGATTGATAAGGTGAGTGTCGGGATGCAATAGTGCTGTGCCTTTGATTCCTCCTCAGCTGACTAACTTCTCTCATTGGCTGACTATTCCATATGAGGTGGAGAGAGCTAAAAATCCCTAACATCACAGAATATTACAAAACAAATCAACATTCATCAAATACAGAATTGTAATGTACAGTAACATTCTGCCACCAGTGGGCACTTGGTCAAAATAATAACAGAAGATGCCATCCAAGGTTGCAGGGAATACTGGCAGTGATTGCCTTCTACTCCACCCCCCATCCCCCCTTAAACCAACTCCAAACAAACCACAGCCAAGACAAACTGGGGAAAGTTGGGCAGAAGTTACATGCAGCCAATGGCTGAGAATAATAATTATCCATCACAAGAAAGCAGCAGAAACAATAGAATGGCAGCTTCTAGAGCCAGCTCACACTTCCTTTTTGCATGTCAAAGTAGACAGGAGAATGTTAAATAAGAGAGCCATACTTACCTTGCATAGCAGATATTAGGGCTGGGTATTGTTAAGAACCTCACGATTCAATTCAATTTCAATTCTTTAGGTTGAGATTCGATGCGATATTGATTTAAATGCTTCAATGTCGATTCAGTAAGAAGTAGAAATACACATATAACCTGTTGACAATTTTTTATTAATTATTTTCATGCCCATGTGAACATATTTGGTAAGTCACCTCACATTTTTTTGCAATAAAACATCTGAAAATAAAAATTTGCACAATAATAACTTATTTGTGCATATGGAGTACAAGAGTTAAAAACATGACAGTTCTGTATAAACACTGAAAAAGTAAAGTGCATGTAAACTTAATTAATATTTCTGTCCTTGGAAATTGTGATAAACCTCACATAACATGGTTATGGTTAGCTGTTGTTTGGTCGAGTGCGGCCTCCGTCCATACAATGCGAATCACACGCACAGCGACCCCCACTGGCCAGGAGGTGAATTGATTCAGAGGATTTGCTGAAGCGATATTGAATTCGGGGAGGAAATATTGCGATGCATCGATTAATCGTTATTTTTACCCACCCCTAGCAGATATGTATGTCCACATCAGTTGTTCCCTGAACTTCAAATGGTGATGGAATTTTTCATTTCCAAATTGTGAGAAAAAATAATGATAAGATAAACACAGTTATGGTTGTGCTTTTCAAACCAAAAGCAAGGTTTACCATTTCTGTGGAGACACTCACTTTGTTTGTAGAGAATGTTTTACTCTGAATTTCTCTCAGCTCACTTAGGCTATACAATGAAACAAGTCACTTGAATGGAGATTTATTGAGGTAAAACTTGAGAAGATAGACAGGGCTGTTATGACAAGGAGGACAGCCAACTCCACACATGTCTAGTATGCAAACCTTGACAGTGGAAGCCGGAGATGACATGCATCAAACTCGCACTGGTTAAATCAGGCATGTCAAACTCAAACGGGGCCAAATCTGGCCCGTGGTGCAGTTATACCCGGCCCACCAGATCATATCATATTTTTATAATAACTGGTGCACCAGTATGAAGTTGCAGATATCCTCCAGTATAAAAATGTAAACTTAACCTTAATGATTAAAAGAAACCTTGTTAAGTCATAAGAATTCAAAAGAGTAAAGAGTTGAAATAATTTGATAAAAAGTCAGGAATGTGGGAAAATAGATTTGTGTTTTCTTTCCTCTTTTGTAATTTGCATTTCACAATTATGACTTTAAGTTATGGTTTTGACTTTTTATATCATATTTTGACCATTTGAATTTGAACTCAATATTTTTAATGTTATCTCGAATGTAAAATTTTATGATTGAGAATTGTGTCTTATATTTTGCCTTTAAAACTCTTAATTTTGAATTTTATCTCATATTTCACCTCCGAAACGCTTGATATAGAATTTCTACATCTTGACCTTTTCAACTCTTAAATACAACTTTTTTCCCAATTAATGACCTTTTTGATTCAAAATTTTGAGTTATTGTTTTGAATTTTATCTCATATTTTGCTTTTATAACTCCTAATTTAGAATTTTATCTCATATTTTGCTTTTATAACTCCTAATTTAGAATTTTATCTCATATTTTAACCCTTTTAACTCACAATTTTGACTTTCATTTAGTACTTTAACTGTAAAAATCATGATTTTAACTTTTGACTTTTTTATCTCAAATTTATTTATCATCAATGTTACATTTTTCCCCTATAACTGGTTACTGTTGAAGATGAGGTTGATAGGCTATTGGAAATGTTGACCCAGTTAGGCCCTCAGTTTAGACCCAAATTCAGAGTTTGGCTCCTGCTGTGATTGAGTTTGACACCCCTGGGTTAAATTCAAGGTTTCCACCACAGCTGTCATGATAAGACACATCAACAATGAAATTAAAAATATCCTTATTGGACTTACATTTATGTCTTTAAGTTGTGCAAAGAAACACTACATCCTTGCATTTGGGAGAAAACCTGATGTTTGATATATTGTGGAATGCACTTCTTCTTCAGACATCTTTTATATAGTATTCACCTCAGTCAACAGCATATTACTGTCACTTTCTTTTTGTTGACCTTTTAACAAAACATTATTCAGGTTTAAAAACAAAAGGTTTAATTTCCTGTAAAGTAGGGATCTTTTAACCAGAGCTGTAGGTTTTTATAACCCTTCTCCTCCTTCTGTCTGCCCCCCCCCCCAGCAGCAAAACATTTCCAGATGTGCCACGAAGAGAGAACTCCCTGTGCAGTAGCTTAGTAATGGATTTCAAACACTGCTTGCTAAAGGTCACTACCTCAGATTGTTGATCCAGCAATTGTCCCTGCTCTCGTCTCTCCCTAGGAGACAAACACAAGGACCAATGCCTTTACAGGACAAGATATGGCGCTCATACACACATTCCCTGGATGAATGTGGATCTACAAGCTGCTGTCAATAAGCCGCTATCTAATTTGGACGCAGTGAATATTGCAGGACATTGGAAAGCGTCATAATCGTGTCTGGCACTGGCATATGCATCTGTCTCGGCCGCTCTGTGGCTGCTGGACAGCTGCCCGGAATAATGCTGCGCTGGGCGGTTTTCTATTGGCTGTGGTGTCCCGCCGTGTATGGCCCTACTGGGCAGGTTTTTGACCCTGGGGCTTTTCCTTTAGCTCTTGTCTGCTGTCTCATAGCACAGAGGCTTTTGCCATTTACCACTTTGTATGCAATATGTCAGAGAGCCAGTGGGCTTGTAGTCACTCTGTACAATGGCCCATAGCAGAGATATGAGGACTTAAACTCAAGAAGCGCCTGAATAATCTCCCTACTGCATTTTCTCTGCTTCATTAGCGTTGTATCCTCTTGGGCAGTGTGCACACAAGGGAATCCTCAAAAACATGGCATTTCAACTAGATTGCTTTGCTTTTGCACATTTCAGAAGGGTGCCTGACGGTCAAACTGTGGCAGTTTCTTTCTCACCCTATACTGTCCCTCCTGGAAAACATATAGTATACGTTGCCAAAGCACCATCTGAGCCAACATCATTCTCTTCTAAACTTGAACGGGCTTATGGTACCAAAATTGTGACCAAAAACATCCAAAGCAGTTACAGTCTATGCTTAGGCACCAAAATCCCTTGGTTTAGTTTAGGTAAATGCCATAACCTGATGGATGTGTGAAACACATCCATCTGGAAAACCTCTCATAGACAGGGTTTGGGAAAGGGCAGAGCCTTTAAAAAATAACTCAGAGGGTGATTGGATGAACGTTCTGTCTGTAAAGGGTAAATATTGAACATGTTTAAAATCTATGATTTCAAATCAGAGAGGCACTTACTGTCTTCTAAACTGAACAGGGAGGTAAAAAACACTCTCAACACCTCATGATCTCTTGCTCCTGCAGTCATATGTCGATGTTGGGCAATACACTTAACCTCATGTTGCTCCCACTGCTTCGTCGGCCTAAATGGATGCATATGAATGGGAATAGCTAATACTGATTGTCAATTCTCCATAGCAACCTCTGCCATCAGTGTATGAATGTGGAGTGAATGGAGTGAAATGGTTAGATGTGTTAAAGCTGCAGATTATCTGTAGAACCATCTGATAATCGGGCCTGAGGGATCTGGGGAATCTGAGCCACATTTGTCGTAATTATCTTGTAGTGTTTAACCCATTATATATATATATATATATATATATATATATATATATATATATATATATATATATATATATATATATATATATATACCGAGTACTGATCTGATACCAGCATTAACTTTCTGGACTGATTGTTTGGACTAGCAAATTATTTTAGACCTATATTTGACTCAGAACATGCCTCAACGAATAGAATCATAATGTACGGCATCTCTGTGAGCCTAAAGTTGTTTTCCTGCTGATTATCGAGTTTTACTGCTAATTATTAAAATAACAAGGATACAGGAGGCTGCATCACAGGCTCTCTCTATCTCTGATTGTTTAATACAAACTTTACTGCACTTTTCCAAGTACAATATGAAAGTTACAACATATTAATTGTTGTATACAGATATTTACTTGATGTGTACAGTTGTATAAATCATCAAGTTCATTGAACTCTATCTCTCCTTTCTGCTTTTTTGTGCAGCATTACGTGATTACGGAGCAGCCTGCTATTGGCTGACAGACACTCACAGAGAGTAACAACATGGCGGTTAGCATTCGAGCTAGTGGTAATAAATGATCGTAATTTGATTAAAATGGATTAAAAGACGTTCAGTATCGTCTTTACTGGTGTGGATTTAATCATTAAAGTCACAGAGTCACACGAGTTCCAGGCTCGCTGTAAAATGCTGCCGCATCAGTAGCATCAGTGGAAAAACACAACGGCTAGCTTCAAGAGGAAAAACTAGTAAGAGGCAACGATTTATGGTTCAAAAGTGATTTAACTTTTGATAAACTGTGTCACTTCTTGTCTTGTACGACACCCCCGGTCTGGAAGGCTTTTTAACAATCACATTCAGAGAAAAAATGTCCCGCAGCACCATTCTGTGCTGCTGCTGCGGGTCCTTTGGATCCTCTTCACTGCTCTAAAAACGGAAGGCCTTTCATACAGTGGCAGTGAAGAAGAATTTATTGCTGGTTTATAGCACTAACAGTTGTTTAGCATGGCTAAACAAAGCAAAATATAAAGCTAAACCAAGCGGTATCAGATCAGTGCATAAACTTGTGTACTCGCTGATACTAATACCTGAATTTAAAGCAGTATCGGAGGTATTTCCATTACTGGTGTCAGAATCAGAACAACCCTATTCAAAACTACACTGAAGTCAATTTTGGGTTTTTTAAAGAGGGATTAAGAAAAGGAGAATCTTCATGAATTTATGAACACAAGAGAAGATAATCTTCTTGGTTTTTGGTTACAGTTATTCAATGGTGTATTAGGGTCACACACACACATAAAAAAAATTAATGGATATTGGATATTGTTATTTTTTAGGGAAAATGTCCAAAATGTACTAGAAACCAAACTCTGATTTTAAAAAAAAATAGAAATAGAAATTTTCTGGTTTAATAAGTCATAATTTCTAACTTCATATACTTGAGAATTTCAAGCACACAAAGCCCACTGTCCTCCACACAGTGGGCTTTTTTTGACTTTATAATCTCAAAAATTCTACGATGTGGTTCTCATAAATTTACAAATTTGCATACTCGAAAATTTCAACTTTTTTTCTTGTGAATTTAGGACTTTTTAAACTCGAAAATCAATCAAGCGTTTTAATAAAAGTCCGGCTTTATGATCTTAAAAATTTAGGACTTTTGTTCAAAATTAGCAGATCCTCTATTTTAAAAATTTCGAAAGCGGCGCTAATATGCAGTCGTATAATGACATCTCCTGTAGGTTTAATATAAAGTTATGTAAAAATCCATAATTTATATGTCTGAGAAGGTTCATTAGACAGGGAACTCTTTGTATGACACAAAACATGAATGATGTTTTAAGGCAAGCTGGGCTGTACAACTAAATACAGTTTTATCATTTTAACAGTATGAGCCTACACAATAATTACTTTGAAAAAAAGTTGGAGTTTATTAGAATGATTTAAAAAAAAAAAAATAGTTGGAACCCAGCAGTGATTTTTTTTTCTACATCATTTAACCTTTAAATGAAGTATTGCAAACATGCTGTTGCACTGTTTTGATGCATGTAGGCCTAAAGCTGTCCTCATAAGATGATATCAAAAATGTTGGACATTACGTGTTTTTGTCATATCCTGCAGGGCAAAGATGAATATAAAAATAGGTTTAAAATAAGCAAGTATTGATTGCATGATTCAAATTTTAAGTGCTCATATTTTTCCATTGATTAGAATAATGTCCCTCATTCTTTCATACTGCACAATTTATCACAGAGGGAAAACATATTTCAGTTTTTAACATGCACCCATCACAGCGAGATAAGATAACAACGTAGCCAGTCATTTTAAGGAAGCTATTTTCTCCCTACAAAAGTAATCTGACTCTTTTTCATCTGCCCTTTTTCTCTGTTTCAGATCACAGACAGAAAGTGCCTTGTGAGACTGCAGCTCTACTTGAAGATTACCGGGCTCTTCTTCAGATTTTTCCCTCTTCAGTCGTGACAGGACGTCGCTCAGCTGCAAACTCCTGCGCTCAGTTTGAAGAAAAAGGTGGAGCTGCTGCACTGCTGGCTTAAGTGCCAAAGCGCATCAAGAGAAGGTACTGAAGATTTGTTGTCCTACATTGTGCCATTGCACCTCAAAATAGCCCCACAGCCGACCTTGCACAGATACCATCACTCATAAAAAGGACATTTGAAGACATTGCTACAAACAAAAGCGTTTGGCTCCAAGAATGCCCCCTCTGCCTTGTCAGAGGTTGTCTCCTGAGACTCACTGATTGATGATCAATTAGCTTTTTTGACTGATAAACTCCACAGCAGTCCCATGCTCCGGTCACATACAGTTTTTCAGTCCATTACCTCCTCTATCCTGTCCTCAAGGACAAACCTCATTCACTGACCTGACGCAGATCCTTCACAGCTACATGTCCCATCACTTTTAGCTGCTGTGTGTTTTTATTTTTTTAACTGGGACACTCTAAAAAAGCCCCCCCCCTCCCCCCAGAGGATTGTCTCCTCTTTAAATCAAGTGGCGCCACTCCACCCCAGCTGCCGACATGGCTCTAAACATTGCCTCCATACGGGACACAAAATGGCTGACCCTGGAAGTGTGCCGGCAGTTTCAGAGAGGGACCTGTTCGCGCAGTGATGAGGAATGCAAATTTGCTCACCCGCCCAAGAGCTGCCAGGTGGACAATGGGAGAGTGATTGCATGCTTTGACTCGTTAAAGGTAAGGACTTTTAAAACATTAGGCACCTGACTGATTTGGGTTGTTTAATTATTTCTCCATCTCCTCTTTGCCTCTATTTTTTTAATTTCTCTAGAACAGCATTACATAATTCTGAATGGAAATAATCTAAACCTTCCAGATTTTGTAAGTCATTTATAGAGTATAAAACAACAGAAATATCATGCTTCCTCCTAAGGAAGGTGCAGTATACTGATGTTGATGAATGTTTTCTCAGCCCGGCTCCTGTGGCTCCTGGGATGTTTTCATTATGGCAAGCCTATTTCTTGTCATTTTATCAGTTATCTTGCTATTCCCACCACAACTTCTTTGTCAGTTTATTTCTTAATTATCGTATTTTATCATATCAAATCATGTGACCCTACTATTCCCACTGCTACTCCCCTGCAGTTTGCTTGGCAAGCATCACTGAACCGCAATAAGATGTAAAGAAAAGTCTTATTAAATGACGTTATTGCTGGCTGCATATCTTATTCTATTGTATCATAATAAATCTTACTATATCATACCCCCCCCCCATTTATTTATCTTCTGTCAACCTCATTGAGCTGTCAAAGCCTGAAAAACATCTATTCATCATATTTGCTGGCCAAATATCCCATATCATATACTTTATCAGAGGTTGTGCTGGACTTTTTTGTTGTCCATCATTTTGATGGAAAGGGTTGTAAAAATTCAGTCATACCATTTTACAATCTGTCATTGTAATTTACTCTTTAATATTTGTAATATTATAAACGTAGCAGAAAACGTAAGGAAATGAGTGTGTGGTAGATTATTTCTTTGTTGTGACAATGCTTCTTGAAAATAAATCCTATACTGTTGGAAAGCCTGTTTTTTACCCTTTTAAATGGTGTCACATATGTAAGATCGTGCATTTGTGGGATGAGCAGCAGAGCTGAGTATGTGGGTTGCGCCCATGAAACGTGTGCCAAATCTTCTCAGCCAATGCCAAACAGCTTATTTTACTGTTGCTATTGATTCTTTGCATAAACGTTATCATACTTCATGCACAGAGGCCAACATCACAGAGAACAGGAAAATCTCAAGATTCATGACAGCTTGTGGATACAATGTTAAATGAATTACATGCTCTAAAATGATGGTTCAGTATCAACAAATTGTCTTTAAATGTAATTATAACTAAATATATGATATTTAAAAATCAGGAAGATAATACAAAGATACAAATTATGATAGATAAAACTGAAATATAGTAAGTATAATAAGTAAATTCTGTTTTCATAGGTCATAAATTATGTTGGCAACCTGATATTAATTACATGAACACCAAAATATCAGAGTACATCGCTTTATGGTATAAAACAAAACACATTCTAAATCTAGATTAATTACAGACTATGTATTGCTCTTTTTTATTTCCATACACTGCACACTGTGTAGACCAGGCCTATTCAGTTACAAATTCAACTGGGCCAAGTTTTTAAATTAAGAAATGTAGCTGGGCCAGACATGTTTGGCGCCCAGTAAGCAGCTGGTTAAGTCAAATTTGGAATCAATACAGATCAAATTGATGAAAAATATGCACTTTTTATTCATAGTCTCCTTTTTAAAATTTGACAACATGACAAAAGCACATCAAAAAGCGCATAAAAACATGACAGCAGAGCTGTACTTGAACATAACCTGAGTCAGTAGAAATGTTTTTTTCACTTGAATAAAAATTATATTAATAGGATGAAAAAATAAAATGAAATTCTGTAAAAATTAATTTTTTTCACATCTTACCCAGGCATATCTTAAAATGCATAAAAACTAAATTTGCACAACTGTAGCTACAGTTAAAAAAGGACATGTCATATACTTGGTATCTTGGGGCTACTTCTGTCAGCATCTTTAGCCATGCTTTAAAACTATGCAGTACATTGTAGGTAGACTGCCGCGGCCCCCAGGGCGGCCTGGTGTAGACGTTTGGGGAAGAGCATATAAAACAATCAGAAATACTATTTTTGTACTTCAAAAGAAAGTGGTCAGGCTCATAAACAGAGCTGGACATCATGAACGGACTTAACAAACTATCTGTAACTCTACAGACTCTCAAATCTGTGGACTTGTAGACTTTAAAATAGCTTCACTGATGTACAAAGCATGGAATAAGATCATCCCAGACTGTATCCAGAGGTTGTTTCAAATAAGAGAATGTGAGTATGAACTGAGAGAGAGCTTGATGTTCACAAGAAACAAAGAGCAGAACAAATGTTACACAAAGATGTGTTTCAGTTTATGGAGTCGGTGGAACAGGTTAGAACAGTGATAAAAACTGTCAAACACACATTAGGGTTCAATCGTTATTTAAACGGAAGATGATTACCAAATATAAAACTATAAAATGAACACATATGATATGTCTGAGATTTTGGAAAGACAAAGGGTCTAAATATGAGGCATGTTAAGTTTTGTTCATTTTATGTATATCAATTTAAAGGGAGCTGAGTAAGTGATGAATGTGAAAAGGGTAGGTGCAATAAGTGAAGGTTTCAGCCTACTTTTTCCATCCTGAAACAGAATTAACTCCATGTTTATTTGTTTTAACTTGGCCAGTGTGATTGAGTTTGTATTTGTGACCAAATAAGTGACCAAATAAACTAAAACTAAAGTGTGTTATTGTTTGGTTAGTTATCCTGCAATTCCTACCTTAACATCCTATTCAGGGCCATATTTCAATAAGGACTGCATTTCTTTTTCACCTGCTAAACCTGTGTAAATAAGTCAAAAGACATTTTCTAATTCATACAGCAAATGCAAAGCTTGCCTAGCTGTGCTTTAGTGTATAAAGTGCCTCAGTGTGCCCTTGCTTTCTGGGCATTTTTAAATAATCCATTATGCAGTTGGTGAAAAGTCAGCCACCTTTCTAGGCAAAAATCTGCTGAGAGTCGGTGATAACTATGCTGAATTTAAAGCGATGTCATTCCCAAACTTTCCAGTGATCAGGGGAACAGTTCCTCTTCTGTATGACCTCAACCATAAATTATCTGTAAGTAAGACGTAACAACTTTGGTTAAATCAGTGCACGGTTTTCTGCAGCCAAACTTCATCCACATGTGTGGAGACAGTCTAGAGCTGTCACCATGGCAAGGATGTGATATTTGCCTCTTTCTTTGAGTTTTCCTTGATGTTTTTCCTTTTGAAGAGGATTGTAACAGGGAAACCTGTTTGACAGTTTTTAGAGTCTGGCCTCAAGATTAACCTGTAGAAATGTTCTCCTCAACTTCTTGCTCATGTCTTTATCCATATAAAGAAGATAAAATTAAGCTCTGTTGCCTTGTAAATGTGCAGAAAGCTTCTCTTCACATTCAGACACAAAACAAGGGCAAACTGCATGGAGCAGGACAACTTTTTTGGGGATGTTTACAACCTAAAAATCATTCATGATATGCTTTATTGAGTTGCACTTTTTTACGGGGCAGATAGGTGAAAATTATGCACAATGTTTGAGCTATAAGCAGGCTCAATTCATGTTGAGTTAATCAGATCCTCAGTTTTGTGTCCTCACACAACCTCACAGAGCCTTCAAAGCAGTTTTACTCAACCCTGCTCAACCAAAGAGCCACTGTTGAAAAATACCATTGCAAGAGCCACAATCTAAGTGGTGAAAAGTGGCAAAATTGGCTTGAAGTAGCAATAAAAATGAGTTAAAGATGGAAAAATGGTCAGAAAGCAGCAACAATGGGTGAAAAAAGGCAAAAATGGGGAAAAAAAGTGGAAAAATAGTCAAAAGTAGCAAAAACAGGTGAAAAGTGACAAAAAGAATGAGTTACAGGTGGAAAAAATGGTCAAAAAGTGGCAAAATTGTGGCAATAAAATAAGATGAAAAAGTGACTAAAATGGGCAAAAAGCAGACAAGAGAGGCAAAATAGGAAACAAGTGGTATGTAATGTAATGTAAAAAGGTAGCAAAAATGAGAAAAAAAAAGTGGCAAACTGAAGAAGCAAAAATTTTGGGAAAAAAGAAACAAATGGTATTTAATGGCTAAAGGTAGCTAAAATGGTAAAAAGTAGCAAAAAATGGTGAAAAAGGGCAAAAATGAAATAAAAGTGGAAAAAATGGGGAAGATTGGGGAAAAAGGAAACAAGTGGTATTTGATGGCAAACGGTAGCTTAAATGGATGAAAACTGGCAAAAAGAAGTTGCAAAATGGCCAAAAAAAAAAAGGAAAAAAATGGGTGATTAATGGCGAAAGATAGCTTAAATGGGTGACAAGTGGCAAAAATGGTTAAAATAGCAAAAAAAGTTTTCCTTTAAGGTTTTCTGGGGAATAATATTACAAATTAAGACAACATGTGGCTCCAGAGCCACACGTTGAGGATCACTGCTTCAACGGATGTATAGAAAAAGTGAGTAATTAGATTACATCTCTGCAGCCCTGAAATAGCATCAGGATGTAAAATGTTACAGCTTTGTGGGTCCTAATGGTCGGCTGGTGTAGGTTGTCCACTCAGATTAGTCTGTGTGTCAGACCGCCATGCTGTGCTGTGCAGTTCACAGACCAGTCTGACCTATGAAGCTAAAGGTCACTGAGGTCTGTTGTCATGTTCACTGTCACCACAGGTGTGTGCGGGTGTAAATGTGGGTGCGTTTGGTTTTAATACGGTAAGTTCTTCTAATGTTACCGTGCCTTGTCCATCATGTGTACTTGTGAGCGAACATCTGATCGCCTGAAGTCATTCCAGGGCTTCTATTCCTGGGCGCATGTCAGCTGTCACACACGAGCAACAAACATCATAAACATCCAGAGTGTGCTGTGATGTTTGGTTCTCACAGATCCAAGCAGAGGGATTGGCAGAGGGCTCTGAGAATACCAATTTTACATGTATAGAAATAGTATTATTACCTAAGTGGTTAAGGTTGAAATGAACTCTCCTGTCCTGGGAGATAAAAGTTGTTTTTTTGTCTGAGAGTTTGGTTGATTTCAGAAGATTTCTCTACTTTAACCCTGATTCTCTACGTCACATTGTCAGATGTTTTTTAGCAGCATTCTGAACCTGTCCAAGGCGAACAAAACAAACTGTTTTTTGTTGACATGCTTTGGTGAGGAACATCTGACTGCAGGGATTACATGGCAGCCATTGCAGCTTGAGGAAACTCACTGAAATACTTCAAATGATTTGAATCTTCCTGCTACTGACGCACCAAAACATTTTAAAATAGGGTTCAGGTTTAAAAATACCAGATTTGCCTTTTTGAGCCATGTTCAAGCATTAACAGGTTTCATTCTTGTTATATTTGTTATCTTAAATGCATTTTTAATGGCACACTTTGCTTTCTCCTGGTGGTAAATTAGCTTTGAAAGTATCCTCAATTATGACAAGGTCACTTTACACTGGCCACCACATTCTGCAAATAAGACAACTGCATCTAAGAGCAGCTAGATGTTCTCAACCTGTGAGGAAAAAGCAACGAAAAACAGTTTTGACAATGATAAATAGCTGAAGAAAATAGAGCAGAACACTGAAACTATAGGTCTTCTTTAGAAGTGTGAGCTGCTTTTTCTCATATACAGCAGCATGGGGAGAGTGGAAGGTTGTGAAACAAGGACAAAAGAGAGGAACCACAGGTTCAGGACAGGGCTTTTTCTGGCTCAAAATGAGGCACATTTCTTACTATGCACATGCACGTTAGGAACTCACATAACAGTGTAAATCAGGGGTGTCAAACTCAATCACAGCAGGGACCGGATTCTGAATTTGGGTCTAACCTGAGGGCCTAACAGGTCACTTTTTTAACCATTGACTGTCGACCTAAATGATTTTGAGATTACAAAGTCGACATGAAAAGTTAAAAACTCAAAAGTCAAACTTATAAGTTTAAAAGGTAAAAACATGACATTTAAAGTCAAAATGTTTTGAAAAGGCAAAATAAGAGATAGAACACTGAAACCACGATTTTTAACAGTCAAACATGAGATGAAGTCAAAAAATGAGTTTTTAAGGTCAAAGTATGAGATAAGAGAGAAATTTAGGACTTGAAATGGTCAGCAAAACTGAGATCAAATTCAAAACCATGATATTTAACAACCAAAATATGAGATAAACATCGAAATTGTGAGTTTAAAATGTCACAATGTGAAATAAACTTTTAAATCCATTAGTTTTAACAGTCAAAATATGAAATGAGATTAAAAAACATGAGTTTTAAATGTCGAAAAATGAGATAAAAGTGACAGGAGTTGAAAAAGGTCAAAACATGAGGTAAAGTAAAAATCATGACTTTAAAAGGGCAAATTAGGATTTAAAATGTAAAATTATAAATCTTAAAGGTAAAAATTTGAGATAAAAGTCAAAGTTATGTGATGTAAAAGTTAAAATATGACAAACAGTCAAAACCCTAAGTTTAAGTCATAGCTGAGATGAAAATATTGAGAAAACACACATTTCTCCTACATTCCTGACTTTTAATGAAATTATTTTTACTGTTTTCTCTTTCTACTTTTTATGACTCAACAAGGATATTATAAATCATCAAGGTTAAGTTTACATTTTTAAACTTGAGGAAATCTGCAGACCTCATAGTGGCAGGCCAGGTCTAGTAAAATATCATAAGATCTGGTGGGCCGGTTACAACTGCATGATTGTTGTCCAGATTATGTATGAAGTTGTTGAAGATTCAAAACCTAAATTTGTTTTGAAAATAGTGAATATAAGTGCCTGATGAGCAGAGATGAAAAAATAAATAATGGTGAAGCATCCAGCCCTGGATATTTAACACCTTCTGGCTCTGCTCCTTGTGTGTTAGCTTTATGGCTGTAGCATCTCATCTGCTCTCAGACTGTTCCAGTTTGGTTTAACTAGAGCAGCTAAAGAATTGAGAGCAGGCAGACATTTAGAGCACAGAGAGGATCTAAGCACAAGGAGGCAGTTGTCAGCACAAAAGTGGGTTTTAAGGGGAGGTTTTTAATAAAAAGAACTGAGTTTAAAATCAGAAAGTCATGCTATGAAAACTTTACAGTACACTCTGATAATATTTCCATAGTGTCAACCACTTCCAAGTTTTGAAAGGGGAAATCCCTGTAAAGAGCTGTTTCTGGTGCAGATTTTCTACCTTTTCCTCTTCCTTTAAACCTGTTGAACTGTGCTCCTATTCTTGATTTCTATGCATTTTCCAACTTCCAATCCATCTTCATCTTCTCAGAGTGTAACAGCCCTCTTCATTACAAGCTGCTCATGCTGGATTTTTATTTGACATCTGAAAACAAGCTGCATTTACGTTGCTATCAGCTGTTTTCTTGGCCAGCTCATGCCAAAGCTCACTGAAATATTGCTCACAGCCAGCCACTGAGTGACATTCCTTCCCAGCTGCCAGGCTTTGCACGCTGTTATGCGGTTATGGTTTAATGGGCAAACAGCTGACTCCAATCGGGATCAATTTGTGTTTGCAGCGAGCGAGGGAAAAGCCTTACACGGAGCCTCTCAGCACATGACATGATTTTTGCTGCTCCCTGAAAACTCAGACCAGTCATCCCTGACTGAGGAAACTAAATGATCGGAGCACTCAACCTCATACTTGTGCCACCTTACATTTAGACCGCTCTCAGTGATGTTTCCTCTTTAAACAGTGGCCTGAGGCCGTCCACCACCAATCAATGCATCATCGAAGCTTTATGCATAGGATAAATAAAAGAAATCCTTCTGCCTCCAAAAAATGTATTTCTTCTCTGATTCAGTATCAATCTCTCATTATAATGACTAAAAGTCTTAACAAGTCTCCTGAGAATCAACTCAGCTGTTAGTAGCATCATCAGTCATCTGCTGAACACCCCAGTCTCATCTTTGAAGCTTGTGCAGGGTGTGGATGATTCGACACAATCTACTGAAATGTCAGTCAGGTTCTTGTTGGAGAGACTCTCCTGGTGCTTGAAGTTGTTTTTGTTGAATGCAGCATGCTCCTGTGAAACCTGCAAGGTGCTGGAGCTGTATGATACAGGAAACAATTCAAATCAAGTCTTCACACCTACATCCAAACCAAGGTGGGCAAGTGCTGAGCTGAAGCAAGTACTGTACATCAAAACGGACAGAAAAAACATCTCACACACTGCAAGGCTCCGGAAGTCCAAATTATTTACTGCACCAAAGTGATGTTTCAGCACTATCAGAGTCCAGGTGTTAGATCAGCGATACTCAACGCTCTTGAGCCACATGTGGCTCTTTTGCGATGGTTTGTGGCTCTTTTATGCTTTCATTTGAAATATTTTTCCCCCAGAAAACCTTAAAAAAGGTCAACTTTAGCCTCAGAAAGTATACATTGCAAGTGACATAAATCAGTTTGTTTCCCACTCTGTACAGTTGGCTTAAATTGTCAACTTTTATTTTTTGTTTGCATATTTTCATTGTCCTTATTTGCAATTTGCCCCCCTTTTTTGCCAATTTTAATCTATTTTTACAGTATTTTAAGCCCAAGTTTGCCACTTCTTTTTTCCCTTTTCACCTGTTTTTCTGTTTTTTTCCTGCTTTTTGCTATTTGCAATATTTTACCACGTTTGTGGGGTTTTTGGGGTTGTGTCTTAAAGAGACAGCGCGAAAACGAAGCGTTTCAGACAGAGGTTAAAATCAGGGTTTTTCAGGATGCCAGTGTAAGAAACAGGAGTTTTTTGAGTTGTAAACCATGTGAAGCTACTACGTGGCTATCAGAGAGATGGAGAAAAGGCACAATACCCCCTCTTTAAAGCTCAAAATATTATATGAGAGGTCAAAATTATGAGTTGAAATGCTCAAAGTATGAAATTAAAAGTCAAAATCCTAAGTTTGAGTCCTAATTGTGAGATGCTAAATTGAAAATGTGAAATAAAACACAAATTAATTTCTTTTCCCACATTCCTGACTTCTTATCTAAATATTTTTACTCCTTTTTCAGAATTATGACTTAATAAGGATATCTTAAAACATCAAGGTTAAGTTCACATTTTTATATTTGAGGAAATCTGCAGAGCTATAAGAGCTATATAAATTGCACTGGTAAATAAACTGCAGAGAAATTTTTATATGCAAATATAGGCATTAAAAGTGTGTTATACACCACAGATTTTACCACCTCCTCCCGCCCACTCCTGCTGGTTTTCTAACCTCCTCCCACTCCCGGGGTGTGTGCCATCCATCCCCGCTTGCACCCTCAACAAGTGTGTCAAATCCTGCACAGATTCTGACAATCCATGTTAAATATTCAGAATAACAGTGCCTTTAATCAAAGACAGTAACAACCACATCCTCATGATGGTGCCATAAATGTGCCACTCATGGATAAAAAAAAAACAAGCAGCTGGGAGTTTCAGTCTGATTTAAGTCCTGGTTGTGGCTCATTTTATTTTAAAGTCACAGAGGTGAAATGGTTTCCTAATCTGAAACGATAGTCTATCCCTGACCCTCCCCCTAACCGTTCACCCAATGAGCACAAAGGGGAAAGTAGCTCATCTCCATAGGTAGCACAAAACACTGGCCTTGTAATGTACTTTTCTCAGCTCATAGCAAATGAAACGCATTCTACTCGGGTATGACGTCATTCCCAGCTCCGACATCCAACCTCTGAGGTAAACGGAATGCAACAGAAGTCCCCAAATGATGAGTCGGCTTATTATTTAGGGATTTTAAAGAAAATCTGTACATATGCGATTTTTACATGGTTATAGTTTTGAACGCCTGCACCCAATAAGTCTTCTGAGAGGAATCAAGGACGACTGGAGTATAGAAAATGATCAAGTCAGCGTCATAGTCATAAATTGAAAAATCAGCCCAAATTTACGTAAATAATATATGCATTTCATTTTAATGTTCATATGAAATGTCAGCCTCTTTTTCCATCAAAGTTGCAGGAAAATATCTTGACAATGTTAGATATTTTCATGGTCATAAATTAGAAGTGTGGAATAATTCTTACTCTGGATTAAAGATTCAATAACAGAGGAAAACATGCCACAAAGACTATCATGGCCAAGCCCCTTTGAGAGTAAATATCAGCCCTAATGAAGGAAGGATTTTGCACTTCAATACAATAACTCAACTAATTTTCTTATAAGCTAGAATAGAAGATATTTATTTAGATTATTGTCAAGAATCAGTTATTAATTTGAATCCAAATTGGAGCCGTTCTGGGTGTTTAGTGAATGTATTAGTTATATTTTTCACCTTTTCTCAAATGCAGCCACGTCATGGAACATGTGTACAGTCTTCTTCTTTCGTTCTCCTTAACCACGCGTCCCAGTGACGGATGGAGAATACAGGATTCTCTGTATTTTAACACCGACTCGCCCCCTCTCTCCTGAGGACTTCCTCGTGACAGCTGAGAGAATGAACGCTTTATTTTGCGTTAGGAAATGTGTCTCGCTCCACGGCAGGCTGATTTCCACCCCATTACGGCCGTATCGTCTTGCTGGGTCTTCTCATCTGATAGGGTTATCACTGCCAGGGCTGTGTGCTGCCAGGCGTAACTCAGCCAATGATCAGACGGCTCCTTTTCAGAAACATGTGAGAGGTACGAATCAGGAGACGAGTGGAGTAGGTGGTGTAAGTCTGTTGTTGCTCTTGTCAGGCTGGCATGCCAGCTCAGTGAAGAATTTGATGGCAACCTTTGTTTTCTGACTGAGTAGGTAAAAACACGCCGGTGATGACAATAGATTCTTCCTGCTGAAGCTAAATATCCATTTATGCTTCTGACTGTCCTAAACTGAGGAGCTGTACATGTTTGGACTGCACTCATTTTTAGACATTTTTGGACATACATAATTACAACAACATCATGATCTTTTGTAAATGTGCTTACATTTACTCGGTGTTTGGGTTGCATAACATTTAAAAATGTGATTTGAGATGTTTTAAAGTAATAGGCATCTCTCCAGCTAGCTTTCATCTCCTGCTGTTCTGTTCTTAAAAGGTATTTTTAGTTTAAAGTAGTGCTGTCAATTGATTTAAAACAATTAATCAAGTTAATCACAGCAGTATGCTGTGATTAATCATGATTAATCAAAGCATTTCTTTAGTTTCAGTAATTTTTATATTTTTAAACGTTCTTATTATCAAGTGTTTGTTTTCATTATTTTAACTTTATATGCAGCCCTCTAAAAGTGTTTTTTTTTTTTTTTACTAAAAATGTATTTTTTATTATTGTTATTATCTATAAATTAACATTTAAAATATTACCATTTACTTGCATTTTTGTTTGAGATAAATTAGTACATGTACGGTGTTAAAATGAAGAAATATTAAACAAACTAGAGATTTTGAACTTATTCGTGGTTTGTAAATCAGAGTGTCTTAATTCACTGAGCAATAATATTTATAAACTGCAGTAGAGGCCAGCAGACAAACACATCAGGTAGAAGATAACTTGTGCTGTAAAGTGAATGATCAGGTGTGCTGTTAGCCCGAGGTAGCTGAAGTTGCTGACTGATGTCCAGTGGTCTCTTGTCAGTGTAATAAATGTAGCTCGGGCCAGCTGCTCCACTTTAGTTGCCTTTTCAGCTGTCATACTGTTCACGGATTCTTGTGGCAGTAGTTCTCGTAGGTGTTCTGTGGTATGGGTCATCAGAGGTGACCCGTATGATGTCTACAGACCCATCAGCTCTAGTTCTGCACAGCCTACTGGAGGTGCCAGCGTGGGACTGAACCCTGCAGCCCACAGATTCACAGATTTGTCCTTGTCAACGATGTTGATGGTCTGCAGTCTCTGGTGACCCATTAGCGATCACATTAGTTAGCTTGTTGTCGTTTGGGGACAAATCCAGGTCTGCTGGACTGCGTAGCTTGACATTATGTCCTGGTCCCTGGTCTTTGCTAACATTAGCTACATAAGCTATCAGGGCTTGATCCCGTGTTGTTGTTGTTAGCATCTTTGCTAACATTAGCAACATAAGCTATCATGGCTTGATCCGGTGTTGTTGTTAGCATCTTTGCTAACATTAGCAACATTAGCTGTCATAGCTTGAGCCCGTGTTGTTGTTGTTGACGTTTTTGCTATCATTAGCAACATTAGGATCATGGCCTGATCCTGTGTTGTTGTTAGCGTCTTTGCTAACATTAGCAACATAAGCTATCAT
Organism: Cheilinus undulatus; assembly: GCF_018320785.1. Classification (NCBI taxonomy): domain Eukaryota; kingdom Metazoa; phylum Chordata; class Actinopteri; order Labriformes; family Labridae; genus Cheilinus; species Cheilinus undulatus. Next base: position 4,355,863 of record NC_054888.1, read on the forward strand.
GGCTTGATCCCACGTTGCTGTTAGCACCTTTGCTAACATTAGCAAAGTTATCTATCATGGCATGATCCCTTGTTGTTGTTAGCGTCTTTGCTAACATTAACAAAGATACGTTTTCCCCGGAGGTGGTACCTCAGACGTGTTGTGCTTCGGTATGAAGACAGTTCATCACTGCAGTATGTACACACAGCTTTTGTTTCATCCAGACTTCCAATAGGCAGCTTTTTGAATGTAAATTTGCCGTGAAGCAGACCTGGCTCTGTCTCCTCACTCATCACTGCTTGCTGCGTTTGACCTGCCTTTAACCTTTTCACCCTAGGGACATAAACACAGGAGGACTACGGAAGGAAGTTGTGGTCAACCTTAGTCATGTGATTAAATTGCGTTATTATTTTATAATGTGTTAAGCTTTCCAGATTAATCACAAGTGTTAACGTGTTAATATTAACAGGCCTGTTTTAAACACAGTGTTGTTTGACTAGTGGAAAAGAAGCTGTCATAGCTCTTGTTGTGGCAGGGGGAGAGTGCCTAATTGCATTTTTGCTCATCTTAAGGTGACGTCCATACTATTATTTTTTCATTTAAAAAGAAACACTCAGTGGTACCGAGGCAGAGCTGTAGGTCCTCGAGCACAGAAGAAGCAGAAGTCACATACAAACCCCATGTTAAATTGTCCACTTTCATAGCATACTTAACCCCTTAGAATTTCAGGTAAAATTAGTCAAAACAGCATATCCAGGAATACCCCAAATAAATGGAATGCGCATTTTAGAGCTTAACTACATATTGCCCATGTTTGCATCCATGCTTATCAATAAGACCTCAATAACACCATCAATATATTGTGTTAAGAGCAGCTATTATGTCAGAATTTTCTGGACCAGTGAAGTATTTCTGATCCAGAGAACAGTAAGGCCTTTATCACCACTTGCACCAAGTTAAGGAAAGGGCTCTTTGACTTCAGTTGCACCCAAACATTGTCCACTTCTACAAGCTCATAAAAACCCTGCTCTTGCAATTTTCTGTCAGTTCTGTGTTTTGCATGTAACGAATGACAAAGATGAATCATTCCTGCTTGCTTTGCTCCCTCTTTCTCAAACATACATCTCACTGCATCCTGACTCCACTATACGCTGCTCTCAGCATTTCTTCACAGTTACATCTGGGGGATTATTCTCTGTCCTCTTGCTCTGCACTGTAAGCTTTAGAAATAGACTCTATGTTACATTTGTCATCCCTCAAAATAGGACACGCTGCTTCATCGCTGTCCAGCTGAAGCTTTATTCACATTTGGTAGGTAGACATTGTTTAACTGAGCTTGCCTGGCAACAACAGACATGATTGATAACCAGTGTTATTCTTATAGAACTAGAACATCTGACAGTGGGTGACCTTAGCATTTGTGTGTCTTCTTTATTACAACTTCCCAATCATTCACAGCTGGTGATAAATAATCAATAAAGGCAGTGCTGTGTCTTCTGCAGCGTCACAAATGAAATGTGGTGATTGAAGACATTCCCTTTCAGCTCTTTGATACTTATTGGGTTGTGACCATGGAAACTCTGAGCAGAGCCGTGTCAGTAGAGATGAGCGAAGAAAGTGAGTGAGTACACCTAGGCTAATGGAGCAAATGCAATCACAGTGATCATGTGAGGATGTCACATTGGCTCTGCCTCTGACAGAAGCCCTTTTGTTGATGCATATTTGTGCTGTCAAGGGTTTTTCTCTCTTTTATCTGAGCATGCTGACTGAGTTTTATTTCTCCTCCTCTGCAGTCTAAGACATTTCATGTCCAAGGCGTTTGTCTTATTTTGTTTTTGACTGCATGTCGTTTCAAAAATGAGATTTAAGATACGTAGGCAGGTTTTAGATAAAGCAGAAAATAGGCTGCTTGGGGAGATGTTATTATTAAAAAGCTGCTTTTTTCCTCAGGACAGGTTAAAATGTGCTTTTAGATCTATACGTCAAGGTGTGTTCTCTGCAAACATGACCTTAGAGTGTATGCACGCTTTCTGAGGTGACTGTTTAGATTCTCCTCCTGACATTTTCCCATAGCCGTCAGATTTCCAGGTGACCTCCATGCCTCACTGAGCATCAGTACTGTCAGAGATGGCGTTGGTGGGTGGGGGTTTTTCAGCTGCATCCTGACACAAGTTTTCAAAAAACAGAAAAAATAATAGGAGCTACTTTCAGGTGAGTGTTTTCTCATTTGTGTCACGGGATCGCTGTAGTCTCCCCTCAGGCTGAAGTGCCCTGGTTTCTCTCTGACCTGGTAAGAACATCTTAATCTGAACTCTGCTCTGAAAGGGCAGGAGTGTTTTAGGGGACGTGGGATGACAGGCAAGGCCATGCATTTTGGGTGTCTGAAAAATTCCCCAAATTCATTCACCTTCTAGATTATGGCTCCCCCATAGAGTCTCACAGGCTCTGTGACGTAACAACATTGAACTGGTGTATAAACATACATCCGTCCTTGCAAGGGAACATAGTTAGCTTAGACAACTACAAGTATCTCAGCATCGTGCATCACATTAGACCAGAATGTGGTTCCTTCAACTCAGCTTGAGGACAAAAGACTCCACCTGCAAGTTGCATATAATCATGTCCGCCTGCGCTGGGAGTAACATGCACTCACTCCCCATAAATACAACGCTTTTCAACTCTCTGTTTACAGTGGGCACTATACAGAACAATAAGATACATATCCCCATACACAGGACATAATATGATACGTATAATGATACACATGCCATGATATGATATCTATCGTAATACACAGACCATGATATGATATATATCCCAATATACAGGCCAGGATACAAAACATACCGCGATACACAGGCCACGATACGAGTCATGATACACATGAGACGTTTTGTATTATAACTTAACCCTTTAAAGCTTATTGTATCATATTTGATAAACAATTTTATGAGTGGTCTATATAATCAACATGATGATAGTAATTTCCTTAGAAATAACCTTTCCTTTTGTATAAAATCAGATAAATGATAAAAATGCCCTCCAGTGGATTATCAGTTGCAAAAATCCTTACTGTATCAAATGTGTTACAAAAATTAATGGTGAAATTTTATTGTAATTTTTCTTTATTTGGAGTTTGTTAGCAGGTTAAATAAATGTCTAAATGGCAACTAAATAAATGTCCGAGCTATCAGGCTTTAAAGGGTTAGGCCTTAACGTAAGTAAAACAAGAACCTGGGTATAGATATAGATATACTTTCTCTTTTATTGTAATGGTCAAAAGAGAAAAGACTCATCAAATCAGGAAATAATTCATGCAAGAGTTTTGGGAGACAGGGAAAAAGAGCATCATTTTATACTGATTATCAAAAGTTGTGCTTAAGTAATCTTGAGCTCATTTGTTTTCCTGTGTCAGTCCATGAAAAGATCCACTATTGAAACTTTATCAGACAGACTCCTTTTACAGATGCCTTTATCTGCTTTCACTTTGACTCCCTCCCCCTGAGCTCTAAGAATTTGCATGTTTTGGGATCTTTAGGAAGCTCCAGTGAACATGAACTTTGTGCCCATGCCCCCCCTTCCTCTCCTCCTCTCTTGTTTTAAAAGATGGGCTCGGCTGCATTCCTCAGTGTAATCCTCTCGAACTGGGCCACACCCCAGGCAGAGCAAACTTTTGGAGGGGAATGCACGCTGCGCAGCAGGAGTCGGTGTTCCCCCGGGGTCATTCACACAGACACAATGAGGCACTGACTTGAGCTTAAAGTGGGGGCTGTGGTGGACGCGGCATGCTTTGATGAGCCCCTAGGAGCCCCCCACCGCTACCGTTCCTTTAACAGCCTCCACGTACGCAGACAGATGCACGCACGCTCGCGGCCTTTCCAGTACAAACCATGCCAAATTTCATTTGATCCATGTGATTTCACCCCCTATAACCCACAGGCTGAGTCCTGCTGATCTGAGAAAAGATCCAAAGATAGGAGCCATAAGGGGGGGGAGGGAGGAACAAGGGGGAGGATGTCTCATGACCCAGGTCTACAGAGGAAGTCGGTCCTACATAGAGAAGGGTTCACTGATAATCTTCAATGCCATAAAGAAATTCCTCAAAAGCATTTTCTAAATAAGGATGAAAATTTTAATCATTAACTATAAAAGTGACGCAAGTTATATTAAGACTAAAATCTTTCCTCCTTCATACTGTTTCCTTATATGGTATTATGAAAATTCTATATTTTTCATTGTTTATTAGTTTTGTGTCATTCTTTTATTAATACTAGAGTTTATTGTATTTTTATCCTTAAGATTTTTCATTTAGCAGTTCTTTTGTAAACTTTCTGCTGTTTTAAATGTGTTGCACAAATACATTTGAATTAGTTTGTATTACATAGGGTTGACAGCGGTTAATTCTCTATTGTACTCTAAAGATCAAAAGTGCACTAGGTTTTTTAGTTTCTAAATTTAAGCCGATGCAGAGTTGTCACAAACCTTCAAAATCATAAACACCGCCTCGAAGAGGAGTTTATGACCTTAATCTCTATTTTTAAGACTTCTTTAAAACATTATGATGTTTAATTTTTAAGTTGGAGTCCAATTTTAAGTGGTTCCAGTTTTTTGGACCCTATGGCACAATGAAGTACGCTTTCTAAAACATTGATACCCAACGTGTGGCTCTGGAGCCACATGTGGCTCTTTTGTGATTATCTGTGACTCTTTTTTGTCTTCATTTCAATTATTCCCCGGAAAACCTTCAAAACGGGAAACTTTTTTGCCCTTTTCACCACTTTTTGCCACTGTCCATCCATTTAAACTACGTTTTGCCACTTAATTCCACTTTTTTCCTACTTTTTGCCCATTTTTGTTGCAATTTTTTACCATTTTTTTGCCACTTTTTTCCAATTTTTGCCACTTTCATCCCATTTTTGCCCATTTAAGCTGCCTTTTGCCATTAAATACTACTTTATTCCTACGTTTTTTCCTTTTTTTGCCACTTTTTTTGGAACTTTTTACCTATTGTTTTACCACTTTTGTTCCATTTTTGCCCTTTTTCACATTTTTTTCTCCCCATTGTCACCCACTTAAGCTAACTTTTGTCATTAAATACCACTTTTTTTCCTAGCTTTTGCCTATTTTAGCTACTTCTTTTGCCACTTTTATCCCATTTTTGCCCTTTTTCACAATTTTTGTCCCACCACTTTTCACCCATTTTAAGCTACCTTTTGCCATTAAATACTACTTGTTTCTTATTTTTTGCCCATTTTAGTCACTTCTCACTCATTTTTGCTACTTTTTGACCCTTTTCCCGCCTTTTCCTCCCCATTTTTGCCAATTATTTTTGCTTTTTGCCCATTTTTGCCACCTCTAATTTATTGTTATTGCTACTTCAAGCTGTTTTTGCCACTTTTCACCACTTAGATTGTGATTATTAGACCACCTGTCATATTTGTCTCAGAGACCATCCAGTATCGTGAAGTGCTTAAATGTGGACTCTTTCATTTTCAGTGAGCTCTCCACGTTTTACCATTTTGAACAGGAATGAGGGATTTCAAACTGAATTCACCCAAATTTGAGCCGGCTCATTGGGCTTCTCTGAGAAGTCAGAAATTAATCAAGCATAACATTCAAGCACTAAAACTCATTTTTATGTTCAGGAATGCAAATAAATAACTACAATTTGACATATTAATCAAGAAATATTAATGTTCTTTACTATTTTTTAAGTTTTTTTGTAAATCAGTAAATTTGAAAATTCATGGATAACAATAATAATTCTATTTTAGCATTAGAAATATCATTTGAGATAAAGAGCTTCTACATATTGGTGTATTAACCATTGCAGAAACATAAAAAATGATTTTGGTAATTAGCAATGCTGTTAATTTAGGGCAGCTGTGGCATAAACCTTACTTTGGTTAGGGTTAGGGTGGTCTAATAAAGTTTTTAAGCACTGTATTTTTCAACAATTTGGCTCTTTGGTTGAGCAGGGTTGAGTAACACTGCTCTAAAACATTGCAAATAAGTCAAAAGTCACAGCTTTAATACTCCCCTTATTGTGTTGTAGGTCAATCACTGCAAGTGCACCAGCACGCACACAATGAGCCATTATGCAGTTATTTAGGGGGAAAAACACCCTTCTCCGTGCAAATTGGTCTTATTGCATAAAGCATCTAATGACAACGCTGGTAAAAGCACAGTCTTGAGGGCTGATAGAGGTGCTCTGCTGTTTTTAACCATCAAGAACTTTCAAGAGATGAGGAAAAACTGTCCCCTCTTTAAAATAAATGATGAAAACTGATGTGTAAATAAGGTCGACATTGACATTGCCTTAACTAAGCCATAACCAGGAGTTAAATAAGTCTGAGGCTCTCAGCTGCTTTTTTACTCTGTGTGGCATCGGTATGCATGACAAGGATGTGAGTGTTGTGGTTGTTTTCTAGACTTTTCCTTCATTCAGGGAGAAAACTTTGCCAAGGTGGTGCTTAAGTGAATGCATTAATATTACCATTCGTTTAATTAAACACACTGTTAGACTGAATACTATGGACTGTCAAAATCATTGCACAATGCATGCGGGATTAGACGGACCTGTTGTTGTTGTGGGCAGTAATGGTCAGAAATCCAGTGGGAGCAGGATAAGGGGCAGCGTCCAATGCAGGGCTCTAATTTTATGTATTTGATTGAGGCCCCAGGTTAATTATAATGCTTTATAGGAGGCAAAGAAGCTAAAGTTAGCCATAAGCATTCCTCAGATGAGTTGGTGCTAATTTAGTCTTGAACAAAATGCTTTAGTGGATTCAGGAGTGACATTTTGTAAATGCAGGTATTATGCAACATATCAAGAACAGTCGACAGATTTGTTGCCTTTGAAATAACATTATGGAATTATCACACATATAATGTAAGTAATGCACAACACGTTTTCCCATATCATGCAGGTCTAAGATGCTTTTGTCCTAAGATAGTCAGCGCTGGCTTCAACAAATCCAAAATGGTGACATCCAAACTTCTCACTCATTGGCTGAAAAATTATTTAACTGATTTAACCCTATGTTGAATCCACTTTTGTCTCATATCATACTAACATTTCTTTTTTATTCTTCTATAAGGTTAAAGTTTCATGTCAGAGTTGTCTCCTCCTCTCCTTAAATATTGATGTAATCACTGCCTCACAGTGTTGCTCTGCTTTTGGTCACAGAAGTTGATCAAAGTTGTTGGCGTTTTAATTGGGACACTGCTCTGACCCATATCTGTCAGTGCGGGTTTGACAGGCTGGGGAAGGTCTCCTGTGATCCCCACGTTCCCACGTCTCCATCTGGGTCTGTCTGTAGAGGTGGATGAAGCCGACCAATGACTCTCTCTAAGAACATGTGAAATATGCTACCTAAATACCCCATTTTGTCTTTTATGTGTGTTTGATTCGGACTTTGCCTTTAAATCAGTTAATAACCAGCATATCTAACTCTATGTCAGTGTTTGAAACATTTTTATTGTGGAGCTATTTCCCTTGCAGCAAAATTTTTGGAGAAAAATCTTGCCTTCAAATGTAGGCAGCAAGTCTAAAAATAACTCAGAGACAAGTGAGAATCTTGTTGATTTTTATGTCTGATAAAAGTGAGAATATTCCAGACATCAGGAAGAGGAGAAAGATCAGCTTTTAGCTTTAATTCACCAAATTTTGAGCTATCAGACATGCATGTTGCATGTTGTTTTATTTGCTTCTCCATGACCATAACTGCTAAGAAAATGTTTAAGTAACTCATACCATGAAAACACATGGTATGATATAAGGTAGATACATGCAAGAAAAGCTCTGTCAGCCCTGAAAATTAATACCATCCCTTTCTAGCACTCACACAGGCCCCTTTGATGATGTTGTGCTGAAGCATGATAGTACCCCTCCCCAAGTCTCCCTCTGGCCTGCAAGCACATTGCTTCAGGTCCAGTACTCCTGTACAACTCCTGTACAGATGTCGTCATGTTGTCATACAACACTTGTGTTGCTTTGTTTACAAGACTTGGAATAATGGAGAACAGCAGAGAGGAAATGACTGCAGCTGTACTGGCTCTGTAGTGTATTTTGAGTCATTTCAGCTCTCCAACACTTCCTCTTTGTGTGAGAAGAACAGACACACTGATTATATGTCATGTCTTCGTTGCACCTGTGCATGCGTGTGCATGAGCAAACCACCTCTTCCATGCTGCATGTGCAGCACATAGCACTCTTACTACTCTTACTGGTCTTGATTGCCTTGTGTATGTAGTGTTGCCTCAATACCAACATTTTAACTTTAATACCAATACCTAGTATAGTATTACAATACTCAATACCAAAATTATACTTGAAACTTGATCAATACTGGTTTGGTACTCAATACCTGATGGATAAGAAGCAGGATACTAACAAGGAATGGTCACATTTTAGAAATGACAGGTTATTAAAGTTAAAGTGTAAAAACTAAAGTTTTGGTTATTTGATTTATGATAACTCCTTTATCTATACTCAGTGATTTGGTACTGTTGACACTGACAGTCTAATCCAGTGATACTCAGCGTTTAGCTCTGGAGCCCCATGTGATTTTCTTTTGTGATTATTTGTGGCTCTTTTAAGTCTTAATTTTGAATATATTCCCCCAGAAAACCTTAAAAAGGGAAACCTTTTTGCCATTTTAACCATTTTTGCCTGTTCACCCATGTAAGCTATCTTTTGCCTTTAAGCACTCCCTTTTCCCTATTTTGTTGGCCATTTTGGAATTTCTTTTTGCCATTTTTTCCCATTTTTCCATTTTTAGCCTGTTTTTGCCCTTTTTCACCATTTTTTTGCCACAGTTTGCCCATTTAAGCTACCTCTTACCATTATATACCACTTGTTCATTTTTCCCCAAATATTTACCTCTTTATTTTGCCACCTTTTACCTTTTGCCCTTTTTCACCATTTTTTTCCACTTTTATCCCATTTTTGCTCTTTTTTACATCATTTTTTTGCAACTTTTGCCCATTTTTTTCCACTTTTATCCCATTTTTGCTCTTTTTCATCATTTTTTTTTGCAACTTTTTGCCTATTTAAGCTTCCTATTGCCATTTAGTACCCCTTTTTGCTATTTTTATGTCCATTTTTGCAACTTCTTTTTGCCACTTTTTGTCCAAACAAGCTACCTTTTGCCCTTAAATACCACCTGTTTCCTTTTTTTCCCAAATTTTTGCCTCTTCATTTTGCCACTCTTTTTCCCATTTTTGCCCTTTTTCACAATTTTTTGACCATTTTTTCCACCTGTTGTCACCGGTTTTTGCTACTTTTTGACTATTTTTCCACTTTTTCTCCCCATTTTTGCCTCTTTTCACCCATTTTTCACCCATTGTCATTTCTGGTGATTTTAATTTACATAAAGACAATTCTGCTAATCTGGACACAAAGCAATTTCTTAATATCCTAGATACATTTGAATTTACACAGCATGTTACTGGACCCACACATAAGCATGGACACACCCTCGACCTGGTTCTATCTAAAGGTCTCAGTATAACCATAACTATCACTGACATTCTGGATATCGCACCCTCAGACCATTTTTGCATCTTTTTCAATATGACCTGTTTCACCAGAAATGACAATGTGTTCAGAACTGTAAACAAGCGTTTCATTGGTGAAAATGCTTCTCATGAGTTCATTCAACAATATGGTAGTCATAATTTGCCCATCATGTCATCATGCAGTGCCATGATGGACAATTTCAACAATACATTGAGTCACATCATTGATACTGTTGCACCCTTAAAAACCAAATTAATTCACACAAAAACAGAGGCTCCTTGGAGAAACCGGGAAAGAGCGAGGATGCTAAAAAATCCTGCAGAAAGGCTGAGAGAAAATGGCCAAAGAGGAAACTGTACGTACATTATGAAATCTTCAAACATACACTAATCACCTACAGTAAAGAAATCAAAACATCAAGACAGCAGCACATCTCAAAAATGATCAATGAAAACAAAAATAATACCTGCTACCTGTTCTCTACAGTTGATAAACTAATTAATCCCACCAGATCAACCCCTGCTGACTTTCTTTCCTCAAACAAGTGTAATCACTACAATCACTACACTATATTATCAAAACATCTCTTCAGTCGGGTGATTTCCCCATCTCTCTAAAGCACGCCATTATCACTCCATTACTCAAAAATAACAAAGTGTGATCCATCAATGATTAGCAACTACAGGTTCATCTCCAACCTTCCCTTTGTCAGTAAAATCATAGAAAAGTCGTCTACAATCAACTACACAATTACCTAACCCATAACAAACTGTATGATGTTTACCAATCAGGATTCAGAACCAATCACAGCACTGGTCAAGGTTATCAATAATTTAAAACTCAACAATGACTCAAACAAACTCTCCGTTTTAGTATTATTAGATTTGAGCTCTGCCTTGGATACGGTTGATCATAACATCCTCCTCCATAGACCTGAAAATTCCATAGGGCTCTCAGGATCCATCATTCACTGGTTTAAATCATATTTGAAGGAAAGAACATTCTCAGTTTCACTCGGCAATTTCACATCAATAAATTTCTGTCTGGACTGTGGGGTACCACAAGGATCAGTTCTCGGTCCACTGTTGTTCAGCCTTTACATGCTCCCACTTGATTCAATCATTCAGAAACATAGGGTAAGCGTACCCATTAAGCCCAGGCACCATTTCAGCCCACTTGCAACTTTGAAGTCAATTTAAAAAAAAAGGAGTGGCCTGTCTAATGCTATACATTATTTTAACCAATCACACAATTTCTGAATTATATGTCAGTTTTTGTTTGGCACCAATCACATTTGTTGATATTGAATAAGGCTCGTCTACATTCATGCAGTCTCAAAAGATAAAGTCGCCTCAAAACTTTGGTGTTTTGGGACCCCTCAGAAAGAACCTCTTTTCAACTATTTTCAGCCACTGACTTGTTAAGTACAATCATATTATGTGATTTGAGAGATTATTGATTTGTTTTTTGTGTATAAACAAGTAGTTTCTTGTCATTTCTTACTATTTAGTTTTATGTGAAAAGATGAGTCATGCTAGCTAGCGTAGCGAGCTAATCACTAGTCAATACATGTAGCCCTACTGATAGAGACACTGCTTAAGGATTAAAAATGATAAGTACACAAACTAAGTGTTTTCTGATTCATTTTACATAAATCTTCAAATTAAGACACAAAAAAATGGTTTTGGTGGGTGAAATATTTTCAAAAAATGTCTTTTTCCAGGGTGGGCTTAAATGGTACAGTGACCCAAAAAACAGCTAGCGTAAGCTAACTTTGAACAAGAACTCATGTTTGGCCAACGAGTGGTACTGAACGCTGGGAAGTTCTGGTACTGTACCGTTTAAAATAAAAAAGAGAAAAATAAAGAAAATCTCAGCATACTGCTAAGAGTAAGTGCTCCCTCACCCAAAGGATCATGCAATCACTGGTCCACAGGGAGAGTAGCATGTGAACAACAGGTTACATTACCTTTCTGACACTGATTTGCTGTTTCTTCTGATATTATTACAACATTCTATTACCATAGTGCATTACGGAGAAATTCAGTCGATTTTAAAACCTTTTAACCTTTAACCTTTTAAAACCATATGCTTAAGAATAAAGGTTTTGAAACTGCAGAAGATTGCCTCAGTCTTTTGGCTCTAGATGGGCTGTAACCTCATTTCACATACTCTACCTGCATCATTTTCTGAGCCAAAATGCTAAAATGTTTCACGTGAAACCATGTAGTTTTCAACTTCAAATTGAACATTTCTTTGTCAATGGCATCGTAATGCCTCTGTGGCCTTCTGATGGACAAATGACCTGTGACTCGTGCCACTGGTTGTGATGTAATGTCGATATCATGATGAGATTTACCATCAGCAGGGTCTTGTTTCTGTTTGGATCAGTCTGCTCTATGTGGATTGGCGTGTTTTGGCTGTGGACTTTGCTAAAAGTAGACCTTGCATGTATTTTGCTGTAGAATTGCAAAGACTGACTAGAGAGGGAGTGATTTGCTTCAGAGTGCGTTTTTGATGTAAATTGCTACACAGACGGATTTTATTGTGCAGAGACATTTACAAAAAACTAAAATATTTCTGTTCTTAATTTGAGAAAATGAAATTCCCAAAGTTTCCCCCTAGTTTAGATAAACTGTTTTGTATCTGTCAGTGTGCTTACATTTGTTATATGATGACTAACACATGGACTGTACCTGTATCGTACCATTGCATGCAGTGCCCTAGAGTGAGACTGAGGCCTTAAATACTAACTGTTCTAGAGTCTTTTCTCTCTCCCCACTGTTTTGCAAACAGGCAGCCTTTGTTTTTCTCATTAAATGGACTTCTAGTTTTGAACCTGTGCCTCTTAGAAAATGCACAGCAATGATGTTGGCCTTGTCAGCCTGAATAGTAGGTGTGCGTCACCCAATGAGCCGCCTGCAACATGATGGAGACACTAAGCACTGAAAATCTGCCCATCTGGTGTACACAGTGTCTCACCTGGTCTCAATCCACCCACTACCTCTGAGTCATCCTCTTTTTCCATCCCTCTCTCTCCGTGCTGCCCACAGAGCTGCTGATAAAATACTTGGTTCTCTGCACCTTTTTCCTTTTCTCTCTCTGCAAAAAAAGATCCCTAGCAACGTAAATTAGCACTGCAGAATCAATGCATCCTCACATTTTGTGATTTTTCAAAGCCAGCTGGACTCAAACTCCCTGACTGCTGCAGTAATGCATGCTGCTGCCGTGAGCAGCTCTGCAGTAAAGCTGAAGGCGAGTGAAGAGGATGCTCGCTGTGCTCTTGACCTTTAGTGTTGCTCTCATTAATTATTGATACCTACTTTCATCATTGCTCATCAGAGGCACGCTCAGCTTGCCCTAATCTAATTCCTATACCAAGAGAAGCATTTATTTCTCATGATTGTTCTAAAAATGCTGAGAAAATCAATAACTACAGTTTTAATTTTCCTGGAAAAGCAAGAGATGCCTCAGTATGCTCTTCTAATGAAAGCATATGTGGCCTATATGAAACACAGAAGTTAATCGTAGCTAAGAAAAATGTGTTGACAGCTCTCTTAGGGCTTCTTTAAATGCTCCTTTGATTATTAAATGGACAAACATACGACCATGAGACGCAGAGATGTGGCACAATTCCCACCCAGCTACTCTCAGCTCTCACACACACACACCTTGGGAGCCACAAACAGCAAGACAGACAGGCCAGCTGTCTCCCAGGGGTCCGCCTTTATAATGAGACAGAGATCTTCTTAATTGGCTTCATCTAATGAGGCAACAGAATTGCAATGTGTAGGGGACCTGCACCAGGATGGCCTTTTTTCTCTAAATAATTGTTGTTGTGTGTCAGACAGGCTGTTGTGAAGCATGACATCCATGTCCCATGTGTAGCCGTGTTATTGTAGACGTGTAAACCTTCATTTTTGAGTGTCAGTAGGGGAATAACCCACCGTGTGTTATCTTTTTCCTGCCTGGTATTAAAAATGAACACAATTTATTATTCACAAGGGAACATAAACATCATATCAAATGTTCAAACTGAGACATTTTACCATTTCATGGCAGCAACACATCTAAAGAAAGAAGAGACGGGGCAACAAAGGGCTGGAATAGGAAGTGGTATACAATTTTATAAAACAGATGTAGGAGCATTTAGAAACTAATTAGGTGAACTGACAACAGGTCAGTAACTTGACTGGGTATAGAAAGAGCATTTAAGAGAGGCAGAGTCTCTCAGAAGTAAAGATGGGCAGAGGTTCACCAGTCCACGAAAACTGCGTCTAAAAATTGTGAAACAATTTCAGAAAAATGTTTGTCAAAAAAAAAATTGTGAAGACTTTGAATAAACTACCATCTACAGTCCATAATATCATCTAGAGCAGTGTTACTCAACCCTGCTCAACCAAAGAGCCAAACTGTTGAAAAATACCTTTGCAAGCCACAATCTAAGTGGTGAAAAGTGGCAAAAACAGCTTGAAGTAGCAATAACAATAAGTTAAAGGCAGTAAAATGGTCAAAAAGCAACCAAAATGGGTGCAAATGGGTAAAAATTGGGAGGAAAAGGTGGAAAAAGGGTCAAAAAGTAGCAAAAACGGGTGAGAAGTGACAAAAAAATGAGTTACAGGTAGCAAAAAAATGAGTGAAAAGTGACTAAAATGGGCAAAAAGCAGTTAAGAGTGGCAAAATGGGCAAAAAATAGGAAACAAGTGGTCTTTAATGGCAAAAGGTAGCTTAATTGGGCATAATATGGTGAAAAAGAGCAAAAATAGGATAAAAGTGGCAAAAAGAAGTGGCAAAAATTGGCAAAAACTAGAGAAAAAGTTGCATTTTATGACAAAGGTAGCTTAACAGGGTGAAAATGTGGAGAAAAAATTGTAAAAAGGGGAAGAAATGGGATAAAGTGGTAAAAGAATGGGTAAAAAGTTGCAAAAAAGTGTCAAAAATGGGCAAAAAAGTAGGGAAAAATGTGGTATTTAATGGAAAAACATAGCTTAAATGGGCAAAAATGGATAAAAGTGGCAAAAAAATGGTCAAAAAAGTAGGAAAAAGTGGTATTTAGTGGTGAAAGGTAGCTTAAATGGATGAAAAGTGGCAAAAAATGGTGAAAAGGGCAAAAAAGTTTCCCTTTTTTAAGGTTTTCGGGGGAATAATATTTAGCTTAACATTAAGACATAAGAGAGCTGCAAATAATCACAAAAGAACCACACACTGAATTTCACTGATCTAGAGATTCAGAGAATCTGGAGAAATCTCTGCATGAAAGGACAAGACTGAAGGTCAATATTGGATGCTCATGATCTTCACTGCATTAAAAACAAGCATGATACACTTCCATAAATCATTGTCTGTCAACACAGCTGGCCGTGCCGTCCATAAATGACAGCTGGATCATGCAGAGAAGATGACGTTTGTGAACACAGTCCAGAAATGCTGCCTTCTCTTCTTGGCCAAAGCTGACTTAAAATTGACTGAGGCAAAATGGAAAATTGTTCTGTGGTCAGATGAATTCAAATTCAAAATTATTTTTTGAAACCTTACGAGGCCCATCCTGCTCGTTCTGAGCCTGTACTTCTGATGGTGTGGAGTTTCATTAGTGCCTTTGGCGTGAGCAGCTTACACATCTGGAAAATCACCATCAATGTTGAATCTACTTCAACATGATGATGCTTCTACTGAATCTAGCAGCTCTGTGTTTAAGCAGCCAGAGTCCCAGTCACGATTGTGCCATTATAGGCAGTTAAGTTCCTTTTTTCATCCTGCATTTAAAGACTTCATACTTCTCAGTAGATCATTTTCTATGAGTTTCTCCCTGCATTCATATTTGAGTTGTCTGATTTGAGTCGCTGCTGAATACACTATTACCTTAAACTGCTTTTTTTTTTAAAAATGAAAGTCTCCAATGTTGATAAGAAACAGAGACTTTTATTGTGACAAACTTGGTGGAAATGTGTCTATTTTCAGAATCTTCACTGACTATTAGCGTAGCGATGCTAGCAGGGAGTAAGGGCAGCTGCTTTCCTGAAACTTTTTAATCATCCAGGACTTCAGACAAGTGAGATATGGGTTAAAACACACTATCAGCAGGAACAGATGCTTGTGACATTAACACAACCACTCCAGCAAATAGCCTGCACCCTTGGTCTCAGAGCATGGCTGCTTGTCTTTGAGTCAGAGCAGGAGAGGCAGATGTCTGGCCTGGTTTTCAGTCACAGTTCTGGGTAGTTTTGGTTGTAAAGCACTTTATAATGTAAGAATGGGTCATTGTTGAATATTGCATTCATAGAGTATACTGCAGTTAAAGCAAGATGTGCAATATGGATGCTGAAACACCAGTATTAAAGCTATACTGTGTCAGTGAATTGAAGACTAGAATCAGGCCTGAGCTTGACTGGCATGTAAAAGTAACAAAGCAGTGTGCCCTGCATGAACCCACTCCCTTTCCTAGAAGTGTTCTTGTTCTGACTCATATCCTATTCAGACCTGACTAGTGGCCCTGAGTGATGGACTGCGCTGCAGAGTGGAGCCGGCTATAATTTCCAGTGAAGGGCTCCCTATGCCGTCTCTGCTGCAGGTACTGATGTGCTGAATGGAGGTTGCCGTCTTAAAAAAGCCGTTGTTTTCTTCCTGCAAGCTTACTTTCTCATTTGCAGTTATTTACATGATTAGATTGAAAACAAGCGTTGAATCAAACAGAACAGGTGCACGTTTTTGTGGTATAAAACGACAGACAACTCAACAACCATCCTTCTGCTGCAGTCAGAGCCAGACAATTTATTCCACAACAATCTAAGTTCTCTCAGAAACATCAGGCTTAATAGGCCACGGTGCAGGGGCTCCAAATTGGGCTAATTTGATGGAGCTCGACTAGATGAAGGTGTTGAAAAAAATGACTTTTGTGTTTGTGAATGAAAGGCTTACAGCTGTCTAGTTAGAGCAGTGATACTCAACGCATGGCTCTGGAGCCACATGTGGCTCTTTTGTGGCTCTTTTATGTCTTAATTGAAATTCCCCAGAAAACCTTAAAAAGGAAACTTTGACCTCAGAAATGATCCATTACAAGTCACATTAAGTTTGTCTCCCACACTTATACAGTAGGTTGTAATGGTCAAACTTAATTGTCAACCTCAATTTTTTCTCTGTATATTTTACTTATTTGCAATATTTTACCCTTTTTTATTTTATTTATTTTACTTATTTATTTAAGAAGGGACAGTGCACATTAATCAACAAGAGATTAATTTTCATCAGTAGTCCCTTTCACAGATGTTATAAGGCATCCTAAAATAAAATAAATTTTTACATTTTTGCCACTTTTAATTCATTTCTGCTGCTTTAAGCCAAAGCAGAAATTTTACTGGTGGCAGTGTTGATACTGGTTTACCGTCCACCATTAGCATACAAAGCAAAAGACTCAAGTTCTTGTAGCTTTGTGCTCCTGCCAGCTAGCAGTTTGGCCAGTGTGGCTTCTTCTCTTATTGACTACTTTCCCCTGACTCTTTTGGTGATTTTCTTCTCTGTCTGTGTTGATAATTGCCTATTTTTAGGTTGGGAACTAGTGGTCTTAATTTATTTTTTTATACTAGTTTATAAGATAATACCAGTGCTATTCTTGCCCATGTGTCACCAGTATTGCAGAAAAATGATTAAAAATTTGTTTCCTGTTGCTATCAGAAATGGACCACAGACCTCTCCAAGTTTTATTTCTGAGATCTGGGAACATGATGACATGGCTACAGCAAAAATAAGCTGTCAAAGCTTTTGGGTATCCTTTGAAACCCCCAAACATGCCCGGTAATGTGTACTATTCTCATCAGGATCCTGTTTTAATACCCACTCCGAGCTGGGGGTATTACTTGTATTGCACCCTTCCCTCTTGGCCTTACCTCACAGGGTGGCCATACCGTAAAGGTCAGTCTCAGGTCACAGCAGCATACCTCTGCCTCTGCGTGTGTATGTGTTTATGTATGTGTGTGTGTGTGTGTTGTGCAGACGAGGGGGAGGAGATGCAAAGTTCATGGCTGAAAGTGAGACGGCCAATTTCACACCCAACAGATGCCTGCACCAGTGACCCGCAGCGACAGGTGGAGGATACTAATTGGCAGTGTAGAGTTGGCTGAACCCATGGTGGGTGAGGGAATGACGGCAGGGGAGGAGAGGTAATAGAAGTGGCATCAGTGGGGGAGGATGGGGGTGGATTGGCACCACTTATTCTGTTGCAGACCATTGAAACATTTGTAGTAGCAAGGCTTGACATTAACTTTTTTGCTCACCAGCCACGGTGGCTAGTGGTTCTGCAGACTTACTAGCCACTCAGTATTTCCACCAGCCACAATTTTGGTGTTTTGAAACTATGAGCTATATGTCAAATTATGTACAAAGGGTATGATATGACACACATGCTCACATGATCAATATAATCAATATCAGCTCTACTCTTAATGAAGCACTTCTCCCTGTACACAGCACATTACAGCGATATGTGTCATTCACTGTTAGAGACAGTCGTTAAGAGTCAAAGCTCACATCCGGTGAACATTAAACAACTGGACTGTCTGATGTATAAGAAGCAGAACAAATCAACATTCAGTTGAATTCTCTTGGACTCCAAAGTGAGCGGTCACAGACTTTAATCCTTCTGCCTCTGTTTCTCATTGCCTCAGTGAACTGATTTAAAGTTTCAGAGTTTTTCTCTTAGTTATCGATATATGGCAAATCTATAATTATACCCTGAATATATAAATGTTTAAAGGTTTCAATAACTTTAAAAGTATGCGCTAATGTTCAGAGGTTTTATCATTTAGCTCACCCTTAACAAACAAAGAATGTAGATTGAAGATTAATCAAACACTGCACACCCTGGCTCGCACGAGTGACAGAGACACGCAGCTGGCGCACACACACACATATAAACAGCACTGACGGGCTGATCCTCCATGGATAGAGAGGCGCTTTAAAGCAGAAGAAGAAAGTTCAGGTCTGAGTTTATCCTCCAACATTCCAAAACATTTTCCCTAAACAGATAGAAGCCTTCAGTCTACATTACCAACACCTCAGTGTGAGTGTGTGACAGTGTATGCGTGTGTCGCGTTTATGTGTATCATACAGCATCAAAGCCCTTGGCGCTGCGTAAAAATGCACAAATGAAGAGACCAGACACTTCAGTTACTTTGAAGGGAAATTTGAGCCTTTATGTGCCGAACAGCCTCTCTGTAACAAGCCTAAATCATAAGGGCTAACAGACAAGCACTTTCAGAGTGAAGCATAAGTTGTGACACATTCAACCCACTAGGACTGTAGTCAATCAAAGAAAAACTTGGTCGACCAAAATCGCACCCAGGCACCAACTAATCAATTGGTCATTCAAGTAAAAAAAATTCATTCATTAAGAAAATTTACCTTGTTGGGGACTAGTTCAATCCATCCAGGCTCCTCACTGCACCTGCTTGGTACTCTAAATGAAGAGCAAAAATTACAAGACAGTGTAAATTCTGTTTCTTCCATTGTTTATGTGGAAGAAAAGACCAGCGGAAGGAGTTTCGTCTTCTTCTCCACCTTCTGTTCTTCTTAGTCACCGCTTGTTCATGGCGACAGTGCCCCTAGCGGGACTGCTTGACCAAGAGAGCAGTGTGAATGTGAACCAAACCAAAGGAAAGCGCAACAATGTTGCAATTTCTGTTACAAAATGGACTTAGTCCCCCGGACTATCAGGTGTGAAAACTACCTAAGACTGTGATCTGTCAGTGTCTAGGTTTAAAATAAAACTTAAGATTAGGGATGCATGATGTATTGGCATGATATCAGTATTGGCTCCGGCCAGAGGTGAAGGAAAAAATTTCGTTGGACACTTTGAAATTCAAGTCAAAATTATGGGAATAAAGTCGATGAGAGGAGAATAAAGTAGAAATTTCGGGATTAAAGTTGAGATACAATTTTGAAATAAAAAGTTTGATCTGGGCTATCTCTACAAAATGCCTATACTTTAGAATTGAAGTTAACAACAAGAAGTTTCTTCCTCTTTTAACTCATAAACAGAGAGTCTAAGATCTGCTGTTTTTGTTGTTAATAACAAAAACATTACATAACATAAACTATGTTAACAAATTTATAAACATTCCTGAAGGGAAGTGTAGAGATGCTGCATGACTGTAGCCATAAAAACACATGATGATTTCACTTCAGTTTCATAATAAAAAATGCAATTCAGTGCCCATCATATTTTGCAGGTGTCATTGTCCTAATGTATCATCCACATAGCCTCTTGGTAGTAATAATATCGGCTTATATGAGCTATAATATCGGCTTATATGAGCTATGATAATGGCTTATATGAGCTATAATATCGGCTTATATGAGTTATAATATTGGCTTATATGAGCTATAATATTGGCTTATATGAGCTATGATAATGGCTTATATGAGCTATAATATTGGCTTATATGAGCTATAATATTGGCTTATATGAGCTATAATATCGGCTTATATGAGCTATAATATTGGCTTATATGAGCTATAATATTGGCTTATATGAGCTATAATATTGGCTTATAAGAGTTATGATATCGGCTTTTATTAGTTATAATATTGGCTTATATGAGCTATAATATCAACTTAAATTGCTTATAATATCGGCTCATGAGTTATAAATATCGGCCTTTATGAACTGTATATATTGACCTATATTGGCTTCAAATACTGGCTTATATCAGCTGTAATTGTCAGCCTTTATCAGCTGCAGTATCTGTTAATAACGGCCTATATCAGCTCTAAATAATGGTCAAAATTCGCTGTATATATTGGCCTATATCACCTGTAAATAAAGGCCTTTCTTGGCTGTAAATAGTAGCCTGTATCAGCTGTAAATATCGACCTATAATAGCTATTAATAGTGGCTATATATTCACTTTTGTCTGCTGTAAATACCAGCCTATACCGGCTGTAAATTCAGCCTTCATCTGTTTTTCATACTGGCCTATTTTTTACCTTTAAATATTGGCCCATATTGGCTGTAAATATTGGCCTTAATAAGCTGCAATCATGAACTTTATTACTTTAAGCTGAAACATATTGACATATGGTTTTTGTCCCATCGGCCGGCTCTAATTGCTGTAAAATAGCATCAGGTGTAATGACTGTGCAGCTAAGGAACCTACAGCACTGATGCAGAGGTATTCCTGCTTTCATGGCTGATAATAAACAGGGTTTGCCTTTATAAAACTTCTCTCTTATCCTACTCATACGCTCTCTGAGTTTATTTCTGCCTTTAAAAGGAGCAGGGTGATGACATGGGCGAATAGTGCGATCAATGTGTTTACCTGCATCCTCAGATTTTTAGATAAACTCAGCTCTGAGGCTGTTGAGTCACTGTACCCTGGTTTATTGATCTAAACTCTTTTTCCTGAAGAACATGTATTACGTTAACCAAACATGAGCTTTCATTCAGCTGCTCACCGTGTGAAGACTGTTTTCATCATCCCTGTGTGGGTTTGGAGGCATCTGAGCCCAGGGGAATAAACATCCTTGGGGGCCTCATCATCACAACCAACAAACAACATGTGGATCAAGGCCATGCCGCACCTTATTCCCCTCTGGCTGGAGATAACAAAACCTGAAAACTGCACCAATGTTCTGTTTGGAAGGTGTAGACCTGTGCCCTGTTGGTAGGGATGGGCATAAAGATCCAGTATCAACCTGATTCTGGTACCAATGCATTCAGTACCTACCAGATAGAATTACATCACTGATTTGGATTCTTCGTTTTGTACACTATAACTCTGACATGACCCCTGCTACTCCACGCACTCAAGGGGGCGCCAAAAGTGAGATAGGGCCGTGAGTAATACCTACATGCATGAAAAATCGTTACACATATGTATCATAATGAGACAAAATAAACCCCATTATGACTATCCTCTAAAATGTACAGGGACCGAACTGCAGACGCTGAAAGGTCAAAATTTGGCATTTTTTGGCCTTTTCTGCTGACGCACACTTTGCGCATTTGAACAAACTTGTCCTGTAGGATTTTATCTGGTTGACTCCAGACTTTTTTTCTTTCAACTAGACAACCTTGAGACCAAAAGTTATCAAAAGCTTGAGTTTTCACCCGTGGGCATGGCTGTTATTAGAGGCCAAATTTTGACTTCGTTTTTGCCCTTTTTTTTTTTTGCTGTCAATTTATACCTTATAACTTTTTAGTGTTTTTTTTCAATCATCACCAAACCTCATATGGATACTCACAAATTGGTCCTGAATACATCCATACATCAATATCATTACTTGGTCACAGCGCCCCCTTCTGACAGTCCAACATTTACTCCATTGGTTTTTCATGTGTGTTTTATGGGTTGCCACAAAAAAATTCAGCCCCTGTACACCATTCATCCTGGACCTATAATTTTTAGTGTGCATATGTATCAGGCCTACAAAAAAGCCTCTTGGACCCATGCCAAAATCCCAACAGGAAGTCCACCAGCTTCGTCCAAATTTCAAAATAAGGCCTCTTTTTGGAAAATTATTCACTGAAAACTTATGTTACTTTGTGGGAGATCATTCTATGGTCTTCAGAGTTTTATGGCAACACAACAGTATCACACTGAACACGCCCACATGAAAACAGCTCATCATGGCGCCCTCTACTACCAACAGGAAGTGATGCAATTGGCTCATTTCTGCATTCGTCTTAGTATGCTGAACCTATCATGCTCTGGTTTTGACCTGAACTCCTCAATATCTGTCCCTAAATTGACATGTTTCATAAGCTGATGCCACAGTGGCCATGGTGGCCATTTTGATCCTTCGCTGTTAGACAGGAAGTGGGTCATTTCTGTGTTTCTGCTACTGTGTTGAACCTATCATGCTCTTATTTTGACCTGAACTCCTCAATATCTGTCCCAACATTGGCATGTGTCATTACCAAATGCCCCAGTGGCCATGGCGGCCATTTTGATCCTTCACCATGAGACAGGAAGTGGGTGTAACTCTCAAATGAAACATCTGATTGCTTTCAGATTTCACATGTATGATCAGGGTCTGCCTCTCTTCAAATTTCAATGTTCTTTTCATGGTTTTGCCGTAGTGCCCCCTACTGTAACACACCAGTAGCACCTTGGACATAAAATGCCTACTCTTCTTCAAATTTAACATGATAAATGGTCCTTCCCTGACCACTTCTACATATCAGGATCCACCTCTGCCAGCACACAATGCACAGGTTTGCCAACACCCCGCTTTTGCCACACACATGGGCGGTTGCGGCACACCCCGACGTGTGCCAGGGTGCAAGGGCCCTTCAGTGCTGCTTGCAGCCCTAGTTTTGTAATGTATCTTGTTTTAACACCTCTGCTTTTCTTGCTGTATATATAGTTGGAGCTTTAATATGTAATACAACTATTGTTAAAAGGCTTTAACTGACCTGCAACATTGTGGGAATGTTCAGTTGTTTGTTCCAGATTTCTATCATTGAAGTCTATCTATTCATGCAAACTTGTCTTCTGTTAATTCTCTGTAAGACAGCAGCGCTGGGTGAAGTGTTCATGATTTATTTTTGTAAATGATTATTTTCTGATGTCAGTTTATTAGTCAGTAGTAAATTTGTGATATAGTTAGTCAGTGTCATTAGTCATTCAGTGTCAGAATGATTTGTCTCACCATCTCAGGGACATAAACAACTGAGGTTTTTATCTTTATAATGTTCAAAAAACAAGATAAAACTGCTAACTTGAACACTTGTGTGCCTCTAAATTCTCTCTGGAGTATCTGTGCTCTCCAGCTTCTCTGTAGTCTGAATTGTCAGCCCATACCTCTAAACTTTTTTGTCAGCATCCAGCACTTTAATCTCCAAACAGGAGAGTAAGCAGCCACACACGTACGTTTGTGCCTCTATCTGCTGAGTGTGTTGGAAAGAGGCTTTGATGAATAGATCTGCTCTCTCTCTTCCATCTCATTATCCGCCTTTATCTGTTTTATGGATTTACACAACTCCTCAACACGCTGACACGCGGTCGATGGTGTCAGCCGAGAAAGAAGATGTAGGGTTTTATTTTTTTCTCATGTTGTTTGTTTTATTTAGCACGTGAGCTGTTATTTTTAGAGCGCCATGGAGTAGAGGCTGCTTTGATCGCCTGGGAGTGGTTGAAATCGAGGTATCTGTTAACAAATGTAAAATTAGGGAATTAAAACGAGGCCTGCCGCTACCTCTGGAGTGTGTGGCACAATTCTTCTCAAACTAGGGCATCAACACATAACCTATTTTTATCAACTGGAGCTCCAGCCGTCTATAGGACCGCTGTCATATCAATGCAAAGCTGTAGAGCTCTATCTTCTTAGTGTAGGGATATGACAGCTCAAACAAAGCAGGCTAAAGCTGTGGTCTGCGCTGTGACTCACCTATTAACAGACTGAGAGGTGCCATTGTGGAGCTGAGCCTTTCTGGAGGGTTTGGATTTGTAGAAGCAGGCACACAGTTGCATTAGGACTGTGCTATATATTGAGATTTTAATAGATATTGCTGTATTTTTAATCAGTGTGTTGGTGTTTATTAAAGAATACGTGGATATGAGGCCTAATTATCAGTAAAAAGACAACTAAATCTTGTATGTTTAAAAGAAAATCTTTTTGAAATGTTTAGTATAAATGGAGGCGTATTATTTTATTCATTTTGTTTAATGCAGGCGCTTTTACATTATAATTTAAAATAAATGTTCCGAAATTGCAGACCAGCTCCTGACAGCAAGTAAGTTTGAAGACTTTTCCAAAGGTTGCCAATGTGTTGGTGCAGTTTAGACAGTGCAATCTCTCTCTTGTTAAACTCATAACTGAGGAACATTTAGGTCATTTAACACTAGAACTGCCATGCATCTCTATATACCTAAAACAGCCAACGGGTCAAATTTACCTGTCATTAAAGTTTCTTGATTTTCATAAATAGCACTGATCGAGGACTGTTAGTTAACCACTGACATTGAACAGCTTATTAACCACAGATAGCAAGCTAGATCACTGTTGGAAGATGATCCCTTACCTAGAAAATCATCTTTGGACTGATTGCTAATCCTGAAACGTCATCATCTTCAGATTCTTCTTCATTAAAGCACTGAGATTACCTTTTGCCATTTAACAATGGTAAATATCTTTTGTGTTTCCTGTTGTATTCATGTTGAAGATCGAGAGATGGTATTTCCATTGCACCATCTATTTATTGCTGGTGTGAAATAAAAAAGTGAAAAAAATCAAGTCTTTCTTATGGGGTAAATTTGAAATAAGCTAGATACAAGTATCCATGAAAAAAAAAAATGGGTTTAGGCAAAAATGTATTTTTATGACACCAGGTGCTATTTAACAAGCTTTTAGGAAAAGTCAAATACTGACAGTCTTTAAAATTGTATACAGACTAACAGCCTTGGGTAAATTTGACCCATTGGCAGTTCTAGTGTTAAATGTACTACATGCTAAATATGCCACCGTGGGGCTCTCAATCAAGACATTGAGAAAAGATGACATTTTCTCCTCAGCTCCGCCCATCTCTGCTGCTTACTTGTCTTTTTTCTTTGTAGTTGAGTATTCTATTCGATGGAAACTGCGTTACATAAGATGAATTCACTGATAGTTACTGTTGTGGCCCCACTAAACATTTTCCAAGTCAGGGAGTCTGTTGCTCAGATCAACAAAACATCAGTGAATTTACAAAACACTAAACCATCATTCCATAGGTTAAAATTACATGATGAGGGAGAAAAGCTGTTAATAGTGGCCTTTCTTGTTAATACTGTGAGCTACTTGCCAAGCATTCAGGGATCACTCACAATGGAAAAACTACATTTAACAGCTTTTCTCCCTCAGTTTGAAAAATTCTTTAATGAAACCAAAATGTTGGTTTACTGGGTTGGTAAATACAGTGCCGTTTTATTGAACAGAGTCTTCAACTTAATACAAGAAGTAAGCAACCTAAGTGGGTGGAGCTGAGCATTGTGTCTCTATGCAGCTCAGAAATATCTGGTAGAACTACATCATCATGGAGGTCAGCGAGTTGGGATTAGGGTGTTTGAGTTACACATTACAGGGGGCAGTTGGGAATACACAGCTGATGGCAGAGAATAAACGTGGTCCATCATCAGTAAGCAGCAAAAACATGAATGAGATACAGCAACAGAAAAGCAGCTTCACGCTTCCTTATGTAGCAGCCTTTGGTGTAACATACATGGTATGACTTGTCATGGCAGCTGCCACAAACTGAAACATAGGTTTAGTCATGTTTTACAGAACTGCCTTGAATCTCTACATACCTAAAACAGCCAATGGGTTAAATGTACCTGTCAATAAAGTGCCTTGGTTGTCATAAATAGCACTGATCAAGGACTGTTAATTAATCGCTGACATTGAACAGCTTATTAACCACAGATAGTGAACTAGATCACTGTTGGAAGATGATCCGTCACATAGAAAATTGTCTTTGGACTGATTGCTAATCCTGAAACTAAAGAACTGAACCTTTGATATTTAACAGTGGTAAATGTCTTTTTTTCCCTTGTTGTATCCATGTTAAAGGTTGATCTATCGACTTCTGATTATGCATTGTGGCAATAGAGAGAAGGTATGTCTATTGCGCTACCTATTTATTGCTGGTGTGAAATAAAACAGTGGGAAAATCAAGGCTTTCGTACGGGTAAATTTGATCTGCCTGGTGGTTCTAGATATAAATGTCCATGAACAAAATTTGGGTTTTTAGGCAAAGATTTTTTTATGAAACCAGGTGCTATGTAATAAGCTTTTAGGAAAAGTCAAAGACTGCCAGTCTTTAAAACTGTATACACATCAAGTAAGATACAATTAAAGAACAGCCTTGGGTAAATTTGACCCATTGGCAGTTCTAGTGTTAATATGGACATTTCAATGCCAAAAGTCTACATATTATACTTTGTGATGTGACATTTCCATTGCTGGGAAGGAGCTATAACCATTGCACTTCCTATATCGCCTGTAATAATTGGCATATGATGTAAATATGAGTTTATATTATCATAAATTATGGTCTGAGTTTGCTTTGAATATCAGAATATATCAGCTGTAAGTATTGGCATATACCAGCTTTTAATATTAGCCCTTGTCAGCTGTAAATATCAGCCTTGGTTAACTATAGATATCAGCTTATGTAAGCTGTATGTTTTGGCCTGTGTCTGCTTTAAATATCTGCATATTTGATGTGTAAATATCTGGCTCTCTTGGCTGTAAATGTCGGCCTATATCATCTGTAAATGTTGGCCAATAATGACTGTAATTATCAGCCTATTTCAGCTGTAAATATTGGTAATATAAGCTGTAAATGTCAGCCTATATCATCTGTAAATATTGGCCCATGTTGTTATTATAAGCCTATTTCAGATTTAAATATTGGCATATATATCAACTGTACAGCAGCCTGGCATAGATATTGTGTAACCTTATTTATCTTCAAAAAGATCAAGGGGTGCTGTTTGGTCCGCATGGCCCAGCCCTGTGTTGCATCGCAGGTGTTTATGTGTGCATCTGTCAGCTGCATGTCTGTGTGTTTGTGTGCAGATTAAAGGAGATCTAGAGGGGTGGGTTTCATGTCTCAGCAGGTCACAGATGATCAGATTAACTCCAACTTTCAGATGGATTAGCAGCAGGGTGTCTGGACTCTGCAGGTGCCAGCCATCATCTCCCTCATAATCTTAATTTTTAAATGGCCTATGCCTTTATATCTGCTGCATGAAAGCTCCTTTTATGGAGTCCTTCAGCTATCTTGACTGAAGAAATCACTTGTTTCATGACCTTCATGTATGTAACAGCTCTTAAAGGCATGCTGTCTTCTTTCTACACACCCTGCTGTGAATGTAGGCGCACTTGAAGAGAAAACCACCACTGAAGTTATTAATAGCTGGCTTTTGAGAGTCTTCAACTGACTGCAGTGGACTTTCCTCATTTTTTATGGAGACTGACAAATAAATCTACTTGTGTCTTTCTTTAAGGCTTGGTACGTAGGCTGCAGATATCTGCACTTTTCTACTGCATGGGCAAAAGCAAGGCAAGCTGGGAAATGTCCACACTGACGCTTACAATGACTGTGGGAGTTGAGTTTAGAATCTCCTCCTGTCTAAAAGCAACAAACCTCTTTATTAAAACTTGTAAAAAAACAACTGAGGAAAGCAGTTTGAGGTTTTTCGGCAAACACTGGACTTGAGGGGGGCTGCGAGCTGAGCTGCTGCGAGCTTGTTTGTGGGCGCTCAGCTTCAATCATTGTTTTTGTTTTTTAAACTGAAGGCTGAGTTATCTGTAGAGGTTTTCTCCTCTCCTAATCAATTGACACTGTTATTTAAGGCAGTGAAAACACTGAATTAATCATCAACACTTTAAATTCAGTGTTTTTAAATGCTCTTTTGTGAAGCTTTCTGCTTGCTGAGCTACAGCCAACTTCACTTTACTAAAGCTGTTCTCACACATGCACGCCTTCATAAAAAAATCTAGAAGATGTCCGGCAGACTATCCCTGAGATCTGCCAGATAGGGGGAGTCTTACAGCAACATATAGAATGAAAAGAATGGTAGCGGAATGGTTTATGAGGCCCAAAATTTTATTTAGCTTAAAGGAAAGAAGCAAGGACAAAATGGTGGTAGCTTGTTGTTAATTATGTCACATATCAAAACGATCAACATCGATGTTGTAGCTTAATTGACTTTTATGTTGAAGCTACACTTACAAAACAACTGCAAAAGTTTACAGGAGAGGTTAGGAGAGGGCCAGGCTAAATGCACACATCCCTAATCAACTGGAGCAATGCCCAACCATATTCAACACAGCATGTGGACAATAAACTGTAAGAATGATCGAAGACTGGGAGTGCTAGCACTGTTTATGTTAGCCACAGTAGGCCAACCCATGTTGAAGAACCAAATCTCATCAGGTTAAAAAGATCTAATTTGGGTCCAGGTTTTTCAGTACTTGAGAAAAATCACAGCCTTAGAGTTGGAAATACTTTCATCCAGGACAGACTAAGAGCGTTTTAGACATCTGGAACAATTGTTTTGTACTGTATCTGAGTACAGTCACTTTCCCCTCTCCCCTGCTAGTCTGCTGTCACCAACATTCTCCCATGCCAGAGTGCACTTGGGTATGTACACAGTCCAACAGTAGGTGGTGCTATGCACATAGTTGGTTTGCAAGTCTGCCTGCAATCATAGCAGCCACTTGAGTTGACATTTGTCCTTGCCCTGCACAGACAAGGGAGTCCATGCTGCTAATGCTATCATGGATATTTTTATAATTTTACGCCACTAGTAACTAGGGCTGAATGATTGGCAAAAATAATCTAAGTGCGATTTGATATGCGATTGTTATTATTAGGTTCCTCATCTCATGCACTTTTCAACAAATTCAAGCAATAAATCATTTTATATTACAACCTACATTTAGTCAGGAACACTCTCATCATACATTGAATAATTTTATTGCAAAATGGATCTTTGGAGTTTTACCTGACGGTGGAAGCTCTTCTCTAGAGATGTTCCCTGGGATAGTCAAGCAGCATGCTTTGCCTTTCCAGGGAGTGTGTAGCTAGATGCCCCCATATGGATAGATGCAATTATGTCAACGTGCATTGAAAACAATGAAATTATTCAGAAGCAATTCATTCGTAATAGCATGAATCTGAATAGGAGGGAGCAACAAGCTTTAAGCTATAAAGGAGGAGGCTGGGGTGGAGGAGGTGAAGCTTGGTGCATTAATGCAAGCAGGGATTAGTTAGAAGTACGTCATATTTAAATGGACAGCTGTGTTGACAGGAAGAGCTGTGATTGGCCGTGGGAGCTGGGAGGCAGTAATCGGTGTCAGCTGGCTATCAGCCAATTGTGGCTAGGGGTATGATGTGCGCTAAGCTTCATCAATATTAGCATGAACCCCGATAGAACTAGGGATGGGATCAATTAATCGATGATCGATTAATTGGTCGTGAAGAATTTGGTCGATCACGGGGAATTTAGTCAATCTGATGTTGGCATGTAATAAAGAGACTAAACTCGTCTTACTCTGCACTGCACAACAATATCTACCGTCATGACGTGAGTGGGTTTTGTTTTTGTTTGTTTGTTTATTTGTTTTATGAGGCCCGCTCTCTGTTATATGATGGGCTACTACTTTATTTTGTGAAAAAAATGGCAGCCAACTAAGACTATTGTTTGTTGTGGTTGTTTTGGGGTTTGAATAGTTTTTTGAGATGCTTGCACATTTTTTTGCGCATCCCCGCATTAGGTAATACAATAGACCAGGCCTTGTTTATGTTTAAGAGCCTTAGGCTTTTGAAGGGTAAAAATAAATAAGTCATTGAGAAACACACTCATTAGTTACCTGTTTTTTTATATAGGGAAATGTTATACATATATATATATATATATGCCCATGTATGTATGTTTTTATACATACATAATGATTAATCAATTAATTGATCGTTAACATTATAGATGCTCGAGTTGGCAGGTTTCTTCCAAACGCCCATCTCTAGATAGAACGATTAAAAAATATATCAAAATTGCAATTTTTGTTGCTCATATTGCAATTTTGATATCAACTGCTTTATTGAATGGGGATTTTTTTTACGTCACTCATTTTAATAAAGAAAAACGTATATAAAACATGAAAAAGGACAATTTTTTGTCAACCATTTAAAATTATGACACTTGAAGGTTTGCAAAATGTGCAAAAAATCTCTGCAGCTGCAAAAAAATGAATGTATTACACTGGTATTTTGACATAAGTCAAGTAAAGCAATATTGCAACATCTGCCATTGCAGCATGCCATATTGCAGTTAATTGCCCAGCGGCAGCCCTACTAGTTACAACCCTTTTGCTACTTTCCCATCTACTGTACTCAAAGGCTTAAATCAGTCTGTGCTGCACTAACATGTTTTTGAAGACACAGGAGATGTTTAGAATCATCTTTACAGCTCTACTTGCTGATGTGAACTCTGTACTCGAGCACAGCTGCACTCACATATTCTCCAGACCATGCTTGAGTACACATGAATCAGTAGAACGCTTGTGTTCACCCAGATCAAATAAAGCAGACGGGGATCATGTGTACTCTGATCCAGGCCCGAGTCCCTGATGGAAAACCATCTTTAGCTGCATTTAAGTGATCTGATCATGAACTGAAGGCTGCATTGTTACACTAACATGTCATTTTCCTTCTAAAAACCTCACTGAACTCCAAGAAAACAATGTTGACTGAAGAAAAGACGGATCAACAGATAAAACAACATCCAGAGAAACGGTCACATTCAGGTCAGATGCTTGAACATGGAGACATGATGGACACAGACAGGCTCTTTTATTACTCGCCTCATAAGGAGGTGTGAGTGTTTACTGTAGGGGGAACCTTTATCCCACTCTGCCCCAGTGTGTGTGTCTCTTCAGAGCTCTCCTCGTTGTATAATCTCAGGCGTGTCAGCATCAGTACCACTCCTCCATCTGTGGGATTACAGCTGGTGAAACAAAGGCACTTAATTACTGCTGAGACAACAGACTTACACTGCTGCTGTGTGGGTGTGTTAGATGCTTAGAAAGAAAGCAGATGATTGTTTCTAAATTACCTGGTCTCTGTCCTTTGCAGCTAGGGAATTTTCTTGTTTGTATTCACTCACATTAGTGCTAATTATACTGTGTAGTAAGAGTGAGGACAAACATACATGATTACTATTTAATCACAGCTGGATAAGCCAATATACCTCTATATTTTTAACAAGCTTTCTATTGGTTGTTAAAGTTTTAGGTTGTTTTTTTAATTTCATTCAACTATAAGGTCATAAAATGTCTTTAAAGTCTTGGTTTTACCTAAAGCAGCCCCTGTATTTTAAAGTGTGACATCAGAATAATCCTGAACTAGCTTTTATACCTTATCTAGCTATTATCTGATTTTCTAATGGCATCATTCTTACAGATTCAACATTTTGTAAAACTGACTGCCACTCGCTGTGTTTTGCAAGCTGCCGCTTCACAGCTCATTCATGTGCATTTAAAGCATAATAAATTAGACCAGCTGGGTTTTGATTTTTTTTTATTTTTATTTTTTATTAGCTGTCATGCCATCAATGTGATCGTTTCTCTGGTGGTTCAAATGGAGCTGTGACTTCCAGTAAAGCAGACAGATAAATTCTCCATTCAGGCTGTAGAGACCCTGTAAAATGAAATCCCAAATTTGTGTCTTAACACACTAGATATGTTGGCATAACGTTGCTGTAAACATGTGAAATCACTGAGATCTACATGTGACTGAAATTTGGATTGAGACTGTTAGAAAGTTTTTCACCTCTTTCCTGGCTGGGTTTAATGTGGGCGAGGCCAGTATGTTCTCTAACACTACAATGATATAAAATCACAGAGCAGTTCATCTCAGTACAGTCTAATGTTAGCTGGTGTCACTATTAAAAGTTAACAGTCAGTTAAATTTGCCGAATCTATCGCCCTCAGTGGTCTATGGATGACTTAGACCAGTTTTACTCAACCCTACTCAACCAAAGAGCCAAACTGTTGAAAAATACCTTTACAAGAGCCACTATCTAAGTGGTGAAAAGTGGCAAAAACAGCTTGAGGTAGCAATAATTATAAGTTAAAGGTGGCAAAAATGGTCAAAAGGCAACAAAAATGGATGAAAATGGGTGTAAATGGGGAGGAAAGTAGCAAAAATGGGGGAGAATTGACAAAAAAAAATGTTATAGGTGGCAAAAATAGTTGAAAAGTGGCAAAAGTGTGGCAAAAAATGAGTGAAAAGTGACTGAAATGGGCAAACAGCAGTCAAGAGTGGCAAAATGGGCAAAAACTAGGAAAAAAAGTGGTATTTAATGACAAAAGGTAGACAATGTGGATGAAAATGTGGAGAAAAAATTGTGAGAGAGGGCAAAAATGGGATAAAAGGGGTAAAAAAAAATGGGTAAAATGTTGCCCAAAAAAATGTCAAAAATGGGCAAAAAAGTAGGGAAAATGTGTTTAAGGGCAAAGGGCAGCTTAAATGGGTGAAAATGGGCTAAATTTGACAAAAAATGCTAAAAAGTTGCAAAAAAAGTTGCAAAAATGGGCAAAAAAGTGGGAAAAAGTGGTATTTCTTGGCAAAAGGTAGCTTAAATGGATGAAAAGTGGCAGAAAATTGTAAAAAAGGCAAAAAAGTTTCCATTTTTTAAGGTTTTCTGGGGGAGTAATATTTGAAAGACATAAAAGAGCCACAAATAATCACAAAGAGCCACACGTTGAGTATCACTAGTTTAGAGTTTCCTAACTGAGATTTGAGCCAGAAAACTGGCTTTGTTGCTCAAGGGGCAG
This sequence comes from Cheilinus undulatus, assembly GCF_018320785.1. Taxonomy (NCBI): domain Eukaryota; kingdom Metazoa; phylum Chordata; class Actinopteri; order Labriformes; family Labridae; genus Cheilinus; species Cheilinus undulatus. Next base: position 4,388,681 of record NC_054888.1, read on the forward strand.
GATAATGGTGTGAGTGCTTTTTCCTCCATTCAGATTGTAGCATTTTCCAGGATCCTATTTCTCCTGAGTGGGCGTGGCTTCATCTCATTCAAAAGACACACCCGCTCCACCCTGGAGCAGATTTTACTATCTTATTTTTTTATGATTTTGAAACCTAATTTTACAAACTTGGAGATGTTTTATTTGACGGAAATATAAACTAGGGGGTCGTAACAGTGACCTGTCATACAACAAACTTAAATACAGATATATGTTCACTTTAGAGTGTGTTTAACTTTGAAGGGTTCTTCTTTCTCTTGAATGGGCGTGGCTTCGGGTCACTCAGCTGACATGCCCACAGCACTCTAGAGCAGATATTACTGCCTCATTCTTCATGATTTTGAAGCCTAATTTCATAAACTTAGAGATGTTTTCATGACTGAAATTTGTCCCGGTGGTTCATTACAAAAACACCTGTCATACAACAAACCTAAAGCACTGTGTATTTTGATCACTTTACAGGGACTAAATTTGTGATTTTTTCCATTGCACATGAAACCTATTTAAATGCCTTGCTCTTACTCACTGTTTACCACTGATTCACATTCTCACTTACTGACCAAAATTTGGCTATTATTTCATAATGGATTTTTGGTGTTTCTTCTATGCCTCTGTGCTTCAACCAGATCCATTAGTCCAAACGGGTCCATTAGAGCCCTACAAACCAAACAGGATCCTTCAGAGGATGAAGGGAAGCCCTGTGCATGTGCATCCAGCAACTCAACGCTCTGTTTGCCAGGATCACTGCCCTTTTTTTGTAGCCTTGTGATCACCGGGGTGTCTGTGCTCTCTATGTCTTATAGCCAAGGGGTTCACAGAAGAGGTTTCCTTATGCTGACCCACAACCAGCTGTTAGTGCCTGTGGAGAAGACTGACTTTCAGTGCAATCCGAGAAAGAAGAAAACATAGAAGGCTTTACAAACCAGAAGAATAACTCCTTTTTTATTCATTAATGCCTTGAAGAAAGACAGAAAACCTCTGGTCTAAGCTAAAATGTTTGGACTTGAAGAGCAAAAAGAAGCCAACTTTTATGTTTCGCCTTGGAAATTTAGGGTAGAGACATCATTTCCTGGAACCAAGCATCCCCGGATCAGTTCCAGTAGCTGTTCACAAGCCAAAAAATGACTTTATTTGTGTATTTATAGCCACAAAATCTGTAAACAAAACACCCAGCCAAAGGATGAGCATGAGTTGAGTGTATTTCTCAACAATGCAAAATGACAAAGCACGAACGTCAGGATTTAAATGCCAGCCTACGAGGACACTGAGGGAGAAAAGAGAGAAAAAGGAGCTGCGAGGAGACATTGAAAGACGAGGAGAGAAAGTGAGCGCCCTTCTGCCCCTCCTTCGTAGCTGGTCAGTGCAGATACAACAGGTTCTTCAGCTATGCTCTAAGGGGATTACACATATCACAGGCTTCATGTCAGAAAAATTAGTGTCAGTTTCCCTCTGCGGCCCTCCTCCTCTCCCCGCTGAGAAGGACAATCGGATAAAAGGAGGGGGAGACTTTGTAATAGTTTCTCTGCAGTGAAGAGCCGTCCAAAACCAGACTGTAGCAGCCAATTCTCCGTTAACAAGAGCTGACCAGTTTGGCTATTTGACTGTAAGTCTGTCCCATTACAGCTTATTGATTTCCATTAAAAAGGGTTTATGAAGGATTTGTAACTTTTCCTAAATATTACATTTTAAAAAATTCTGTTTTTTTAATTCAAGCCTATAATTTAATCAAAAAGAGTATTTCTTAATGTGATAGAGTTGTAAAATATCAATGATCATAAAGCTGAACTTACAAATATCAATAAATGTAACATTATTGGAGTGCTTTTCCCATCAAAATAAAATCCTTCAGTGGTTTAGAAACAAAGCAGTTGCTTTGGATGTTATGATCAATATGAGGGATTTAGTTTAGATTTCTTTTATCTCTTTATGCCATTTCTGCTAGCTCATGGGGTGATTTCTCTACACTGGACGTCATAATTCTCAGAATGATACAGAACGTTGGATACAGCATCCATGGTTCAACATGCATGTAAATTGCATTTTTATTCCAGTTTGTTGCATGAAAATATCTTCCATTTATTACACATTTCAATCCGCCCAGTGAGATGAAGAACTCATCAAAGCAAGTCAACACTCAATCCTGTTCGGGGAGTACATCTCAGAGGACTATGCAACACACTGTGGGTTAATTTTTGTACCAAAACAGTCATATAGTGTCTGAGAAAACTGCTGAGTTGACATTGCAATGGCTGCAGTCTAGAGACCTGTTGTCTCTCACACACCAATGTGAAACTGAGTGAACCACATTCAGAATGCTTGTAATCTGTAGACTGATGAAAATATGTCATTGTGATGTTAAATAAATGTATTATCAGTTCATTCACAGATTTCCATTAAAATAAAAGCCAGAATAAGTGTGGATATGTGACATGGAGATCTCTTACATTATGTCTGTATTTATCAGGCAGATGTGAGACGACAATCAGCTTAAAGTTCAAACCATTGGCCCAAGCTGGGTGTAAACTGATCCATACAGACTGTTAAACAGCAGTCTATTAACTGAATGCAAGGTCAGCCACAGGCACATACACATCAACGTACATATGCAGTAGGGATGTACCATATTGCACTTTTGCCAATATCCAGTATTCTGATATTGAGAAATTAATTGTAGCTATTGATACCAATATGCAAATGAAGCTCAAACTTAAAACTTCAGTCCTTTAAACAAACTTCAAAATTTAAGGAATGAGGAAAAACAAAGAAAAAAAACCTTAGTAGTGCTGCACAATTTGGTAACAATTTGCAGCTGTGGTTATGCAGCAGTACATAAATGGTTTCATAAGTCTGCTTGTTTGGTTATCAAGGAAAATGCAGAGAATAATGATTTTCTTGTGTATTTCTCAAGTAAAAACTAGGCCTGTTAATAGTAACGCATTAGCGCTCATGATAAATCTAGAAAGCTTAACCTGTTAAAAAATAATAACGCAATTCAATTATATGACTTAGTTAGACAACAACTTCCTCCTGTAGTCCTCTTGCGCGGACGTCATCCCTAGGGTGAAAAGGCAGGTCAAATGCAGCCAGCAGTGATGAGTGAGGAGACAGAGCCAGGTCTGCTTCACAGCCCATTTAGATTTAAAAAGCTGCCTAGGAAGTCTGGATGTAACAAAAGTTGTGTGTACGTACTGCGGTGATGAACTGTCTTTACTCAGAAGCACGAGTCTGAGATCCCACCTCCGGGCAAAACGCATCTTTGCTAATGTTAGCAAATGTGCTAACAACAACACGGGATCATGCCATGATAGCTTATGTTGCTAATATTGGCAAAGATGCAAACAACAACAACACGGGATCAAGCCATGATAGCTAATGTTGCTAATGTTAGCAAAGACGCTAACAACAACATGGGATCAAGCCATGATAGCTTATGTTGCTAATGTTAGCATCGAAGCTAACAACACCATGGGATCAAGCCATTATACCTAATGGTGCTAATGTTAGCAACGACGCCAACAACAACATGGGATCAAGCCATGATAGCTAATGTTGCTAATGTTAGCAACGACGCCAACAACAACATGGGATCAAGCCATGATAGCTAATGTTGCTAATGTTAGCAACGACGCCAACAACAACATGGGATCAAGCCATGATAGCTTATGTTGCTAATGTTAGCAAAGACACTGACAACAACAGGGGATCAGGCCATAATGTCAAGCTACACCGGCGCAGTCCAGCAGACCTGGATTTGTCCCCAAATGACAACAAGCTAACTAATGTGATCGCTAATGGGTCGCCAGAGACTGCAGACCATCAACATCGTTAACAACAAAGGGGCTTCAAGACGTCATCTGGGTCGCCTCTGATGACCCGTACCACAGAACACCTACGAGAACTACTGCCACAAGAATCCGTGAACAGTATGACAGCTGAAAAGGCAACTAAAGTGGAGCAGCTGGCCAGAGCTACATTTATTACACTGACAAGAGACCACTGGACATCAGTCAGCAACTTCAGCTACCTCGGGATAACAGCACACCTGATCATTCACTTTACAGCACAAGTTATCTTCTACCTGATGTGTTTGTCGGCTGGGCTCTACTGCAGTTTATAAATATTATTGCTCAGTGAATTAAGACACTCTGATTTACAAACTACAAATAAGTTTAAAAACTCTACTTAATTTAATATTTCTTCATTTAAACACTTTACATGTACTAATTTATCTCAAACAAAAATGCACGTAAATGGTAATATTTTAAATGTTAATTTATTGATGATATTAATAATAATAATAATAATACATTTTCTAGTAAAAAGCTGTACATAAAGTTCAAATAATGAAAAAACAACACTTGATAATAGGAATGTTACTAAAACTAAAGAAATGCTTTGATTAATCATGATTAATCACAGCATGGTGATGTAATTAACTTGATTAATTTTTTAAATAAATTAACCGCACTACTAAAAACATAAGAATATTAAATCGCATAAAAAGACAACGCCTGAAGTCTTTACACTTCTGCTTTCAAAATAATGTACTTTCCAAAAAATAAATATCTTAATTTTTTTAAATTCAGGTTCTTCTACAAAGTGCAAAAATGGTGCTATTGTAAACTTAGGGCTTTTCTGCAGGCATTGCTGTAAACCTTTCAAGTACTGAATACGAAAATAATTCAAGCCTCTTATGCAATTAAGTAAATGCACAGCATGGCATCAGGATTGCTGATTGCTGCATCAGTGTCTTGGTTCAGCTTTCAACTCCACAGTTTTTCCCATACATTCGACATATTGTGAATCCCTAATACAAATACAAACCATACATGAAACTGTACAATTCACCTGAAATGCGCAAGACAGGAATTTTTGCAGAGATGTGAAGTTCCCTACAGTCGGAAAATTGCAGCTTCTTAGGGAATTGCACCTGTGTTTTGGAAAAATGTTTTAACATTACTATCATATTTTCCAAATGAAGCATTTTCTTCCAGGGCTTTTTGGCATCACTGAATAATTTAGTTCACACAAAATGTTCCACTTTCTCACCTTTGTGGAGTTTTTGTCTCCAAAGCCTCCACTCAACTGTAAAATCTACCTTGTGCTGACCATACAACTCTTTAAGCCATGATCTTCCACCATGATTGTATTCTCTCAATTGTACTCTGTCAATACTGTCAGTCACAGCTCCATTGATCACATCTCTGAGTGCTGCGCTTGCATCAAAGAGACTTTATGAGACATGTAAAGCCTTCCGGGACTCTCCTTGCTACAGGAGAAACGGGGCTTAGTGTGGAGATGCATGCACGAACATCCCAGATTCCCAGATTCATCAATATTGTTTCTCAGCTCAAGGAAAGCACCATCTCATTTGCAGCAGTAGGACGCTAGATTCCTTATCAAAGGCGACCGAGATGTAAACTAACAGTTTCCAGTTGCCTTTGCAGGGACGTTTACAGCTCCTCGGTCTATAGGCAGCAGCTCTATGTCCCCAGCAGGCCCGAGGATAGAGCTGCCATTGACGGCAAAATGCAAATGTTACAGTGGTGAACGGAGGGACCCACAACTGAAGCGCTATTCTGCAGAGAGGGCGGAAGACTGGGTCTCTGTGTCTGAGCCACCCACAGACACACAACAGTCATGACTCTGACCATTCAGACGATCTGATGAAGGAGATGGGGGTTGGGGAAAGGGTTTCTGCCACAGATAAAGATGGCAGCATAAAGACCAGGCAGGAGACGCCAGTTATACATGGACTATTTGTGCCAGTGTTCCTTGTAAATGAGGGATTTAAGGCTGTCTTAATGCTGTCTGGTTCGAGTGTCTCCCCTGACTCAACATGACTGCAGTAGTATTTGTCATGGGAAGTGCAGGAGAAAGGCTTCTGATTTTACCCTCAGTAAGACTTCTAACGTTTAGTAGGACTCACAATGTTACACACTTACAAAGAAACAAAAACACAGAAAGGGAGTGGTAGACCAGCAACTCACATGTTCTTAAAGGGAAAAATTGCTTAATTTTCAGTTAAGTTTATTGGTTGTATTGAACCTTTATTTTAACTGGTTAGTTTTTGTTATTGTTACGTAATAAATCTCTTGAAACACAGATAGTGGAGTTTTAAAAACAAAACAATTAAGGCAAGAGTAGACCAGCAGCCTCCCCATGTTTGGAAAAGGTAAAATTACAGTTTCTGTTCTTGGGAGTCTTATGGTTTTAAAAGAATGTGTGGTCTACAAGATTGCTTATGATAGCAGCAAAAACAAGCTCTAAGATGCTTTTTTTTAAAACCTGAAAGGCCATAACAAAGCTTTCTTCAAAGACCCATCCTCTATTTACAAAAACAGCTATTTAGACTGTGGGAGTTGCTTATCTGCAGCTGCTGCCTCAGCTGGTTAGTTGCTGTGTTGAATGTCAAACTTGTACAGCTCAAGATTCTCCTCCTGGATTATTACATTTCTGTTTTACAACCAAGCTATTTGAGGCAGAGATAGATCAGCAACTCCTATGTCCTGCAAGGTGCAGTTACTGTTTTTGTCAGTATAGTTTGGGGGGTTTAAAATGGAGCAATAGTCCAGGAGATCACTTAGGACTAGACTGAAAACCAACTCTTGCAGGGTCTTATGTTGCAGAACATGGCAGCTGCTGATCTACCACCTTGATCAGTGAGATGAGGCTAGTTTAACCCAGTAGGTAATGCTAAGATGAGCAGTAATTTTGTAGGACATAGGAGTTCACTGTCTACCTTTGCTGTGGCTCCAACTGGTTAATATTTTGTGTTGGTTCCAGCTTGTCCTTAAAATGTTGAAAAAAAAAGAGAAAAGCGAAGTCACTGCAGGCCTCACAAACAAACTGGCTGATGCAGGGAGGGGATCAGCAACCCCATAATCCTGCAAGGTTAAATCTCTGCTTTTCTCAATGAACGTTGGAGGAGATGGCTTAAGACAAAAAAAAAAAAAAACACAAAACAGAACACAGTGTCTTCAGGGCCAAAATTCCTTTCTTTATAAAATCAGTAAAAATCAGCCTTTTATAACTTAAGCTAGTTAAACTGCTTAACATGCTTTTTTAACCAGAAATATCCCTTTCATAAAAAAAATTCCCTTTTTAAGGTTTTCTGGGGGAATGATATTTGAAATCAAGACATAAAAGAGCCAAAAATAATCACAAAAGAGCCACATGTGGCTCCAGAGCCACACGTTGAGTATCACTGCTCTGGTGCTTTAACAATAGTTACAGATGTGTCAAGGTTAGTTTCGCTTTTTCCTTTACTTCTTTTGTTGCTCTGTTTGTCATTCCATGTCATATTTATGGGTACACAGACAGGTACAAACTTTTATAAGAAAACTATAAAGACAGTTTGCTGGTTGTCTAGACTAGAGGTCTAGTCTGTACTCTTTGATGTTTTAAACCAACCTGCAAACCTTTAAATTTTGGAGGCTCTTAAAAGTACACAACACTTTCATTCAATAAACTGCTGCAGAAAAAAAGATACAAAATTCTAATATATCAGAGCAAAGAAAAGGGATGAACAAATTGGCTTGGGTGTAATAGAAATAAATGACATAATTAATGCATCATTTATAGATAAAAGAAACATTTTCCAGCAAAGTGGCTTTCCAGAAGTCATTAATGAATCCTAATTAAAAGAAGTTAATAGAATTAAAGAAGCCTCATTGGGGAGAAATTGGTCTAATCCTAATCTGTTCATTTAATCTGTTTATTTAATAGGCTTCCTATATCCTCTTTCCCCGTGGATGAATCCTTAATGAATCAACTTTATGTTGCTGCCATATGGAAAAGTTGAAAATAAACTGGATTTCAATGTTTGGGGGTTTGAGGAACGTGCTGGCACTGATGCCTCCTGGACTGGAGATCTATTTCAAGTGAAAACACCCAATAATTTATTTTTGATCCCCCTTTCATTCAGTTCAGTTTTTTTACTGCCACGCAAGGCGGTAATTATCCAATCAGCATCAAAGCAGCTATTAGTGCACCCAGAATCATAGATGATCATACACAAGGACAACGCTGAAGCCTACAATGAGAGGTTGCCATGTGAGCGACCTCGCTGAAAGGTATAATTCACCATGTAGCTATGGCTACACACCGACGGCTGGCGCGTGAATCACAGAGGTGGTCTTTTCAAAGATCCTTTTCATAGAGGGCAGCTCGAAAGGCAATGCCCGCCATGAATGGATTTCTGCTCCACTCCGTGTGGGCGGCTCGGACTGAAAGCACAGTGACTGTGTGCGCTTCTGTGTGGGTGTTTCCATGTGTCTGACACCCTCTGAAAAATTACAGCTACATGACGGCGCTGTCATCAGACACGCATGCTTCTTTTTAGCCGTGTCATCGTGGCGTTGGCAGACCATCATACACCAACCTCTGTTCCTTTTTTCTGATGCAGTAACATTACCTCATCTTATGTGCTTTGAATCCTCAATAGTGAGGAGCTGCAGTTCTGTGATCAGTAGTACCAGTGACATGTTCAGAAGTATGCTGTAATCGCCGTGTACAGCACCACACTTTCAGGTTTTATTAAACTCAGAGTAACTCATGCCATGAAGCAGATTTCCGGCCTTACTTTGACCTAATCAGAGAGACATGATGTGGGCGAGGGCTTTTGTTGTGCACAGCTGAAACAGAGTGACACCTCTGTGAATTCACTGAATGCATCATAATACGTGTATGTGTGGATTTGTTAGCTTTATCTTTGAATGCTTGTTTTCTTGCTAAAAATATAGCCCTGGACTACCTGAACTTAAATCTCCACTCGTAATGCATCTACCAGCTCTATCCGCTCATTTTGACATCCTTTAGCCATATATATTCTTATCTAAAATCTATGCTTTCTGCACTTTTTGCAGACAGGAGCCCTGAATCTTAACGAGCAGCCATGCAAGCATACTGTCTAGTTAGTAAGATAAAAGACACATTCTTACTCCAATCTAGTACTCAAGAAGGTTGTATTATATTTTATACTCAAATTGGATTACAGGATCATTTTCTGCCTTTTTTTCTTCCTTTAGAGCAGGGGTTCTTAACCTTTTCAGCCCCCAAAATAAAGGTGCCAGAGACCGGAGACCCCCACTGTACCTGAAGGTGGCTGAACACAGCCATGCACAATTAAGAATAGTCATATGCAGACAAGGTCGTCCATAACAGTGTTGATTTTGGAAGCTATTTTTAATTTAAGTTTTAGTTTTAGTCTTTAAATGAAATGCATTTTAGTTTAAGTCACATTTTAGTCATTTCTACCACTTTTAGTTTTAGTCTAGTTGTATTTGACGAAAACTCAAAACATTTTAGTCTAGTTTAAGTCCATAGAAAGCCCCAACATTTTAGTATTTACTTTTAGTCCAAGCATTTATTTTCTTGCCTAAATCTGGTACCAAGTCATGGTAGTGTGTTTTCTGCACTCTGCTAAACCTGGGGTTCCTGCTTTCTATAGCTGAGAGGCAGAATAGATACAGCTGCATTGCATTTTGACAGATTTACAAACAGTGGAGAAATATCACAGATTTTGAATGTCTGATGAAAACTGCATTACATTTTAGTCTAGTTTTAGTCATTCTGACAAAAACTAAACTTTTAGTCATCATAGATCTATTTTTCTTAGTTTAGTATAGTTTTTGTCATGAAAAAAAGGCTGTCAACCAGTAGTTTTAGTCATAGTTTTAGTCGACCAATTTAACACTGGTCTATAAAGGGGAGTATATGGGAGAGCTTTCTGGAGCCCAGCCAAACTGGGGGCTCATGGAGGTCAGCTAAATCATGGTCCATTGTAAAGTTCAGCTGTGATATCCATATTTCATATTTAATCTGAATGATAACCACACTTATCAAAGACACAAATATATTTTTTTAATCATTTGTGTAGTTAAAACACCTCCTTATAAATGTAAAAACCTATTAAAAAAAAAAAAAGAATTGAAATGGTTTAAAAATTGCTACAATGGGTTGATAATGGCAACAAATGGTGGAAAATTTGGGGAAGTTGGATTTTGAATGAGCAGAAATGAGTTTAAGTGGCAAAAATGGGTGGGAATTTGATGAAATGCGATGAAACATTAATATAAACTGGCAAAAAAGAGTAAACTGAGAAATAAAAAAAATGGCAAATATTGGCAGAAATTGCTATGATATGTGGTAAAAGCTAAATTAATATGTGGTTAAAATGAGAAAAAATGGGTGTAAAAAGGGGTTAATAGTGGCAATGATGGGTCAACAGAGGCAACATTAGGCTTAAGTTGCAAGAATTGGTTCAGAAGTTGCAAAAACAGGCAAAAAAAAGTGGTGGACAGAGTTTAAAACTGACAAAAATAGGTGTTAATTGGAAAGAAAAGAAAAAGTAGCATCTGTGTAATTCAAAAGTTTTTTAGGGCATCTGGAGACCCCCTCTCAGTGTCTCACAACCCCAAAGGGGGTCCCAACCCCAAGGTTGAGAACCACTGCTTCAGCGTAGGGCTGAACAAGAGGTGAGCAGCAAACCAGTAACAATATGGTCACCTGTCAAGAGTCTGCCATTATCCATCACTGGTTTAAATGCACATGTGATGTCACGATGTCACCGCGAGACGAAACTGATGCCAACATTAGACATGTTTTCCTTTAGCATTACGAGCAGCCAGGTAAATAACCAAACGCCACCAACTTGTGCTGTTCTAACATGCAATACAGTAAAAAAGATCATTCACGTGTCATTTCCTCTCCAACACTGATGTTTGTAATAATGGAAACATACAGCGAGTGTGCTCGCTTTGCAAAGCATCTCTGTCTCTGTCTGGGATTTTACATCAGCTCAACTCAGTTTTTCTAGTGCAGCAGGGATTTATTTAGTAGTTATGGTTTAAACTGTTTGAAAGTGTGATTAACTTGTGACCTATGTATTTTAAAGACCCTGTAAAGTGAAATCCAAATTTTTTTGTCTTAACACACTAGATATGTTGGAATATGGTTGCTGAAACATGTGAAAACTCTGAGATCTACATGTGACTGAATTCTTGATTTAGACTGTTTGAAAGTTTTTCACCTCTTTCCTAGCTTAGTGTCATGTGGGCGGGGCCAATATGTGGGCTCATGATGTCATGAGCCAACAGTAGGCATGACCCCGCCCCTCTAATACTACATATATAAAATCACAGAGCAAAAGCAGAAAGTACGATTTGGCAAATTTTTCATGGGCACAACCCACATACTCAGCTTAGCTGCTCATCCCACAAATGCATGTTCCTTACAAATTTGGCATCATTTAAAAGGGAAATAAACAGGCTTTCCAATGGTGAAAGATTTATTGCCAAGAAGCATTGTTACAACAAAGAAATAGCCTAATCTACCAAACACAAATTTCCGTACTTTTTGTGCTGATATAGTTGATATATAGAGATGGAAAAAACACTTCTTTGTTTTCTGTGGGAGACTCAGGTTAACAGTCTGTATAGAGCACATAAAGGAATCTTCAGTCTAATCAAATTAATCCATCTATCTACTATAATTTCCAATTTAACAGTTTAAATGCAGACATGAAAGAAATCTAATGAAATATACAATATATAGCATTATGTTAGATAATAAACCCCTGCACTGATTTGTATTGCACCTACTGGAGTTAAGTTAGCCTGCTTCTTTTATTTTATAGAAAACCTCTGTTTATGGGGTCTTTAGGGAAATTGATTCACTGCATAAATGAGGGTTTATATAATGAATGCCTTCACTGCATTCTTTCATTGTCTCTAAATGCTGTTACCTTGCCAGAAGAAAAAGCCACTTAATTTCTTTCCTTCTTCCACCTCCAAACGAGACAAAAAGGACAAGCGAAGACATATCAGACTGATATATGCAACGACCAAGCACAATGCGGCGATGGATCATGAATACATTGTTGAAATAATGCTTTGAAAAAAACTTTGACAGGATAAAAAGGAGACATTTTTTTTTCTTTTTACAAGTCCAAGGCCTGCACTTAGTGTGACAGTGCCTGTGCATGATGAAACACTCTCAAACACATCTTCAGCACCATTTACCTCATCACTTTAAATCAGTAATAATGACAAGCAATTGCAGAGAGTGTGTCACTCAGAGGATGGAGATGAACTAAAGATGGAGGAAAAGGGAGGTAATGGCTTCTCCTCAAGTCCTGGAACTGTTGAAGAGACTGAGGGGCAGAAAAGGAGATCCCAGCCCAGAGCTGTAAGGATCTGTTATTAACAAAACCTGTAAATCAATAACAATTGAGCTGAACAATCGTGCTGTTGAGTTATATAACATGAAATCTTCAGTGCAGTCATTTATATCAGATGTAGCGTCTGTCCTCCGTCTCTCTCTGTGTCGGTCTGTGATCTCTACAGGGCGCAGTGGCCATGCTGCCCTTCCCTGCAGACTCAGTTTTGGGATCTAGTCCAGAGCTCAGCTTTAGCGGCACACACAAAAAGTCACACCCACCCACACGCTCAGGCACTGTTACACCTGCCTGCTCTATCTCTCTGCTGCATTCAGATACACAGCTCACACACAAAGCACACACCTGGGGCCTCATGTACAAAGGGTGCGTACACACAAAAATGTGGCGTACATTCTTTTTCACGGCAAAGTTCAGATGTATCAAGAGTGAAATAACCGTGGAAATGTGCGGAGCCTCACACCAACTTCAAGGCTGGTGTACGCAAGTTTCTACAGTTGAGGGTCTTTTGGCGACACTTAGAGGTGATGCAGGAAAACTGTTACAATAAACAAGCACATCAGAGACACATGAACAATTAACACTGATGAACAATTAACACATCCACGTGTCTGCAATGACATGAGTGGATATAAAAGCATGCGCAAAGTGGTGAACAAAAAAATACCTTTAACAACAATGGCTTCAGCAGTATTAGAAGACATTTTAAATGGTGCAATACGAAGAGACCATTTGTTTAGAGACAGAGAGGATTTACTGGCGCATGATGACAACCAGCTCATCAGCTGCTTTAGGTTCCCGAGGGCAATCCTCCTAAAACTGTGCGCAGAGCTGGGGCCGGCTTTGCAACGCGACATAGCGAGGAGCCATGTGCTGCCTGTATCCATACAGGTGCTGACCACACTGGGGTGCCTAGCAACCAGGGCATTCCAGAGGGAACTGGTCAACCGATCGAGACTGTGCCAGTCGACCCTGAACTGAGCCATGCCAGCTATGTGGGACGAAATTATCCGCATGTCCGCCAGGACATATATCAAATTCCCATACAATGCAGCTGAACAGGTCAACATTGAAGCGCAACATTAAAGAGCCGGTTTTCCTAATGTAATTGGAGCTATCGACTGCACACACATTGCTATAAAAGCGCCATCACATGATGAATTAGTATATGCCAACAAGAAACATTTTCATTCGATCAATGTACAGATCATATGCAATGCGCAAATGCAGTTAACCAACATTGTGGCGAGGTGGCCTGGTTCAACGCGTGATTCATACATTCTGAGTGACAGCATGGTTGGGAACAGACTGCAAGCTGGCACTGTGTGCGATGGGTGGCTTCTTGGTCAGTACATTTATTCGTTTAATTGTCCTAATATTAATCCCCGTGATGTGCATTGAGCATGTGGGCCCCTAAGTGCTATCCCATTTTCACAGCATCATTACTAGCCAGTGGTTAAAGTTAGTGACTTGCAGTTTTTTGCTGGTTAAAGTACAGATTCAGATCTTTCCAACAAGCCCCTGATTGTCTCTGTGTGCAAAATACTCATGTTAATAACCCCATGCGTAAAGTGTGAAATGTCTTAATCAGCCTCACCTTTTCCCCGGCGCACTTCTACATTAATTCGCAACAGTAGGGATCCATGTAAGTAGTGTATAAAATTAACAGATGGAAACTGTAAATCCAGTTTACTTTGTCTGCTCTGCGGCAACTCTGTTCAAACAGGGTGAGCCCCTCTTCTCCTGTCCCTCTGTCTGTTTTGGCCACACTTTGGCGATGGGGATCTCAGGCGCAGGGCTCATTTAAATATGATTTGCATATTTAAATGGGGGCGTGGACAGGGAGGAGTTGGGTACTCCAACATGTGCGCTCAATTCCACGTTGATTGGGATGTATAAGGGAAATGTGCTTGGATGCATGCGTATGCACAGTTTCATACATCTGGATATTTTTATGCTATGACGTTTTCTGGATTTGAGCGTACGCCATGTTTCAGTAGGAAATCCACGCAAGTCTTTGTACATGAGGCCCCTGGTGATTTGGACTAGAAGTCACACCTTGATATTTTACAGCTGAATGCCCATACACAATATATTTAACTTCATATTTCTTTACTGGAAATAAATCAGAGTGGTAAACTTTGATATGATTCTGGTAAATATACATTATACCTTGCCACCATAGCAGAAGTCCAAGACACCTGATACAAGTCAAATTGTCTTTGCTCACCCAAAATTGCAGACAAACTCCTGAACACTGTCTTAATCATACAGTAACACTGGTGAGATTGTCATATATTGAGGTAGTCAAAGTGTTTTATACTCTTAAATACCATGTCTTTTAAAATGATTAAAACTTATTTTTTTTAATGATTGCATCAAAAAGTACAGAAGCTTCTTTATTTTGGATCAAGTTTTAACCCAAAGAGTCTCAGTTATTCCCCTAAAAGAGGGAATAACTGGTGAAAAGCTAGGAAACCTGGTCCTCTCTGGTTCCACAGAGTTGCCTAGAGTTGTGCCTAGCCAAGGATGTGCAGCAGATGTTCAGTGGAGGGTGGCAGATATTGTTACAGGAAGTAATAAGAGTAAAATGATTATGATTATTTTTGCAGTGTAAAGGTCAGATTTTTCTGGTTCTTGAGGGGATTCTGGACAGACCAGGGGCACATATTTTTGTTAGAAAAACCTGAAAAGGTGATTTTTGCATAATATGTCCCATTTAAGTTTGACTCAAAATGCTGAGTAGCTACTTGTAATACCTAAGTAGCTTTCACAGGGAAATACGACCTGTCCTTAATGTGCAATAACAAGAAAATATGGACTCCCAACCTGGTAATTTATTAAAGGCCTGACCATACCTAAAGTACAATGCAACAGCTGTTTTGGGAAGAAATGTGGAATCATTCTGTCACATGTGCATGCACAGATTGTCACGTGTTGTGAAAGCCAAACGGCTGGTCGTTTTCATGTTGTTGGCCAAAAACTTGGACCTCCTTGTTGTGGCTTCAGTGTTTAATTTTTTATTACTCACTACTCGATGCTTTTAAAAATTTAAGTACTATACTTCATTCAAAATGTACTTAAGTAAAAGTAGAAGTAGTGATTTTTAAAAATACTCCAAAAAGTACAAGTACACAAAAAGCTTCTCAACTACAGTAATTTGAGTAAATGTAGTTACTTGCCGCCCCTGCTAGGAAAAGAGGTTTGAAATGTGTATTAAAGGAATTACCTGGATTAGTTGGCTCAAAGGTGTTGTGTGGTAAATGTGGATGTCAGCAGCACAGGTGTGGATAGTGAGGAGTAAAATTAATTGAGATAAATCTAAGAAAGGATGTTTAAAATATCATGCTGGATTTACCTGGAGTGTTCAATGTCTCCAGGTGTCAAACGTGTTTGGTAGCAGTAAGTGTAGGACCTAGGAAAGGAAGAAAAAACAGGTGTGACTGTCTTTAGTAAAGAACTGACTTATTCAGGTAAATGTGCAATCCTTGGTAAGGTATGGAACAGACATCAGGGTTAGTCATGGAAAACTTACAGCATTGCTTTATGGTAGTTTTAGGTACATGCTGAAGGACATACCTGGAGCAGGTACACTTCTTTGATGTTAGTTGCTGAATGCGGAAGTCAGCAGTTTGTCAAAGACATGAAATCGAAAGGAACTGGTATTAGTGGTTGTATTTATAAGTAATATCAAATGTGATGCATGAAAGAATGTTAAGTGAGTCTGGAAGGACTTACGTGGAGTTGATGTGGTGCTCAGGTGTTGTTTGTTGATGGTGTTTGTCAGCAGGACATGGAGGACGAAGAAAGAAGTAGTAGTGTTGGCAATGGCAAATGATGAAGATAAGGCAAAGACAAATGAAGACACACGCATATTGTCCACATATCTTGAATTCTTGATATTTTGCCCATATACTGTATCTCTTACCAGTATCATGAAATCATAATAGGGTAGTCATATCCTAATGTGGAAACCTTAATATATATATTAAGCGTGTATATTTCTTAAACCCAGTATGCTGTCAATACATCTTTAAACCTTGATGAATTACCCAGTTATTATCTAGATAGTTGAAAGCCGCTATACTGCCCATAAATCTTAAAACCTCAGTATATTTCCTAGCATCTTGCAGGTGCATACTCTACAGCTCCAATTATTCCTGACATCTCTGAGGGCTTTTGGTTCACTGTTCATTTTATTCATCTGGTCTGGATTGGTCCTAACAGATCTATGTGCCTCTGTATGCAGCAGAGCCAGTGCAGGTGTGAGTGGGCGATGCTTCTTGTTGTGATGGTGTAATTTAGTATGCATGTGTGTGGGCAGGTGTGATTTTGTGCATGTGAACCATAATGCTGCAGGACTCACACCGGGGAGTGGAGGTCAATCCCAGCCGACTCGTGACTAACATCATAACAGTTGCTTTTTCAGGGACTGTGCGAATGTCGTACCTGTTCTCTGATGTTTATAATTTAGTGCTAAAAATGATAAATCAGCCTCTAAATATCTACAGAAATAATATCCTTAGTGGAGTCTGTAAAGTAGTGGAAATTAAAGGAGTTGTGCCAATGTTAGAGGCGTATTTGATGCTCTGCAGCATCTTTGATATATGCCCTGGAAGAAAGGATAGCTGAATTTTATTAGTTTTTCCTTTGATAAGACATGAAGCTAAGCCTTAGTTCATGCAGTAGTCATACACCCAGCCATGATCAGCTGATGGCCAGCTGATTTAAATTATTAGCCTTTCTCTCAACACAGCGGTCCATTTAAATATGACGTTTATCTCACTAATCTCTGCTTGCATTCATGCTGATGGACCATGCTGCTGCTGGCAAAGCTTCAGCTTCCCTACCCCAGCCTCCTCCTATATAGCTAAAGCTTGACCTCCTCCACCACAGCCTCCTCTTTTATAGCATAAAGCTTCACCTCCTCCACCCCAGCCTCCTCCTTTATAGCATAAAGCTTCACCTCCTCCACCCCGGCCTCCTCCTTTATAGCATAAAGCTTCACCTCCTCCACCCCAGCCTCCTCCTTTATAGCATAAAGCTTGTTTCACCCTCATCTTCAGATTCATGCTACTATAGATTAATTGCTTCTGAAATAATTTTACTTTACTATGCATTGTCATAAATGTGTTTATCCATATGGGGGTTTTTAGCCATGCGCGCCTTGGTGGTGAAATACATGTTCCTGAATCAGTTGAAGATTATTGATCATTTTCAACTTAGAGCCACACAGATACCTTAAAGCTTCAGTTCTTTTAAATATTTGTCAGTAAGAATTCCAGTTAGGCTGCATGAAGTTGAACAGGTTGAGTGTGGACTTGAAGTCCCCGTAGCATTATGAGTGACACTCCAGGCTTTCAAGCCTTCATATTAACAAAGATAATCCATATTGTGCTCTTATTCATTTGCATCACAACCCAGGGGATGTGCTCCACTTCTGTGCTTCACTAAGAATAGTATAAGAATAAGAATAATTTATTATACTATTGATTTTTTTCTTTTTATTTTCTGCCTTACAAGTTGAAGTTCTGCCTCAGTTCCCAAAAATCCAAATATTCGAGCATACCAGTGATATGTCTTACCTTGTCTCTTTATTTGTAGGAAAATACTCAGTCCACTGATGATCATCAAAAAGCACTGAAGCTTAGATCTATCATCTAACATGGATTTAGCATCAGCATAAATCTTACCAGGTTTACTTTGAGTTAAGTAGTTGTTTTTTTCTTTTGTAAGGATGACATTAATATCAGACAGTGATGAGAGGTTTAGAGTAAAACTGACACCAGACTTTAATGAATGATTACATTCATCCTGGCAGGATATTATCAGCTAGTTTCAGCTTAAAGTAAATTATCAGTTTCCATGGATACCACAACACTGCCAACATTTACAACAAATGTTTATCGGCCTTAAATGTCATTTATGAAGTTTTAGGCCAGACCGACAGAGCTTTGTGAGCTTTAGTATTATCTTTGTTAAACTTAAGGTATGCTGTATGGACTGAAGTTTAAGGTCAGAGCTACACATTGGTACCAACGTCTCTATCAGCCCAAATGAGTTTGCGATTGTAAGCATATCCTGAAATAATCAAATATTTAACATCCCAATTATCATATCCCATTTTAATAGTATTTATTCTTCATATGTCCTGTAGCAGTGTTACTCAACCCTGCTCCACCAAAGAGCCAAACTGTTGAATATTTTTGCAAGAGCCACAATCTAAGTGGTGAAAAGTGGCAAAAATGGCTTGAGGTAGCAATAAAAATGAGTTAAAGGTGGCAAAAATGGTCAAAAAGCAGCAAAAATGGGTGAAAAGAGGCAAAAATGGGGAGGAAAAAGTGGAACAATTGTCAAAAACTAGCAAAAGCGGGTTAGAAGTAACAAAAAGAATGCGTTACAAGTGGAAAAAATGGTCCAAAAGTAGCAGAATCGTGGCAAAAAAAAATTAATGAAAAGTGACTAAAATGATCAAAAAGCAGTCAAGAGTGGCGAAATATGAAACAAATGGTATGTAATAGCAAAAGGTAGCTTTAAGGGGCAAATAATTGCAAAAAAAAAAAAAAAATTGTCAAGAAGTTGTGAAAAATGGCAAAAAATTTGATAAAAATGGGCAAAAAATGGTGAATAACAGCAACAGTGGGGGAAAAACATGGCAAAAAGAAGAGGCAACATTCGGGAAAAAAGGAAACAAGTGGTATTTAATGGCAAAAGGTAGTTTGGACGAGAAGTGGCAAAAAATGGACAAAAAGTGGCAAAAAGAAGTTGTAAAAATGGGCAAAAAATAGGATAAAAAGGGGGCATTTATTGGCAAAAGGTAGCTTAATGGGCAAAAAAATGGCCAAAAAATGGTGAAAAGGGGCAAAAATGGAATAAAAGTGGAAAAAATGGGGGGAGAAATGGCTTAAAGAAGTTGCAAAATGGCCAGAAAAAAGGACAAAAGGGGTGTTTAATGGTCACAAATAGCTTAAGTGGGTGACAAGTGGCAAACATGGTTAAAATGACAAAAAAGTTTCCTTTTTTTTTAAGGTTTTCTGGGGGAATAATATCTAAAATTGTTACGGCTCTGATACTACCTCTCGATCCAGATCAGAGGTGGGGCGAGATCGACCCCCCATTGTGGAACAGTCGCCTTCATACAGAACGGCGTTGTGGAACGAAGGCGTAACAGACACGGAAAAGAGAGGCAATGTGAAAGTAGCTTGACACCTGGCAGTCTCAGGACTGTGAAGATCGGGACTGTGTCTCAAGTCAAAGAGTGTTCCTTGAATTGGACTGATTCTAATTTAACTTCACATTCACCCAGACCCAGTGTCATGGCAGCCTTGTCATTTCATCATGTTATCTCCCCTTTCCCCTCTCCACTCACTCACATCTTTTCCATCGCACCTCTCCTCACCTTTACTTTCCATCATCCTTGGTCTCTTTTCCTCTATTCAACCCTCCACTTCATGCTCCCTGCTGACCTCTCTCCTTTTTTCCACCCACTCCTCCTCACTTTAAGCACCGCACCGAGGAGCCTTATTGGATTATTGTGTTTGCCATTAGCCTCTGGGTTGACAGTCTAATTGCCTTCATCCACCAGGGTCTCTGTAAGCCTGACCCTGCCTACCCTGCATTTGCATTTCCACAGAGAAGGTTGGATGACCTGTCCATCAAGAAGCTGCAGAGGTTTAGCTAACTCACGGCATATGGCATTTTCATGTCTGCACTCAAAACTGGCGTAATGATTTTAATGTGGAACTCACCTCAAATGTACACACCTCAGCTATAATAAAAGTTGGGACATTGGGATATGTGGAAGGAAACAGGATACAGTAATTTGCGAATCCTTTTCAACCTATGTTTGATCGAATTTAGCGCACAGACAAGATATTTAATAATTAAACAAAAATAAAATTAATTGTTTGTTCAGAAATATACACACAATCTGAATTTGATGCCTGCAACATGTTCCACAAAAAGATGGGACAGAAGTATGTTTGCCACATACAACACTCTGTAAGCATCTGGAGACTGAGGTGGAATTTTTTCCCATTGTTGCTTGTTGTACATCTTAAGTTGCTCTGAAGTGCCGGGTATGTGTACTGTTATTAACTATTATTGTTAATATAATTGTATAATGTATTTTGCACTTACATACAGGTCTGGACTGCATGCAGTTCAGTCTAGTCCAGAGATACTCAACATGTGGCTCTGGAGCCACATGTGGCTCTTTTGTGATTATTTGTGGCTCTTTTATGTCTTAATTTGAAATGTTATTCCCCTCAGAAAACCTTAAAAAAAGAGAAACTTCTTTGCCATTTTAACTATTTTTGCCACTTATCACCCATATAAGCTATCTTTTGCCATTTAATACCCATTTTTTCCTATTTTAAGGCCATTTTGAGACTTCTTTTTGCCACTTTTTCCCCATTTTTTATCCCATTTTTGCCCTTTTTACCATTTTTTGCCACCTATGTCCATTTAAGCTACCTTTTGCCATTAAATAGCACTTGTTTCCTTTTTTTCCAAAAATGTTGCCTCTTCTTTTGGCCACTTTTTTCCCATTTTTTTCCTGCTTTTTACCATTTTTTTTTTTGCCATTTTTTTCCCATTGAGGCTATCTTTTGATATTATATACCCCTTTTTCCTATTTTTTCCCCTTTTTGCAACTTCCTTTTGCCACTTTTTGTTTGTTTTTTTCCCTTATTGCCCATTAAGCTATCTTTTGCCATTACATACCACTTGTTTCCTATTTTGCCACTCTTGACTGCTTTTTGCCCCTTTTAGTTACTTTTCAATCGTTATTTTTACCACAATTTTGCGGCTGTTGACCATTTTTCCACCTGTAATTTATATTTTTTGCCACCTCCCACCCGTTTTTGCTACTTTTTGACCATTTTTGCCACTTTTATCCCATTTTATTTTTATTGCTACTTCAAGCTGTTTTTGCCACTTTTCAACACTTAGATGGTGGCTCTTGCAAAGCTATTTTTCAACAGGTTGGCTCTTTGGCTGAGCAGGGTTGAGTAACACTGGTCTAATCTCTGCTACATATGCAGTACTGGCCTTCTTACAGAGACAGATTATTGTGCAGTAACTTGAAAATCACTTTAAGTTGAAAGACTGTGAGAGTTGTTGCTATGAAAACCACGCATTGTATCGTCCAGATGCAGTGGTGTGAACTCACAAGCTTTTAGAGTGTTGTGGTCTTATTTAAATCTTTGATTTGAACTGGACTTTATGTGTGAGATTTCTGCTGATCCCTGAATTTTTTTGAATATATTGTGGACTGAAAAGTGTTTTACACACATAGACGATACTTGGGTCACCTAGGTTTAGTTTACAACCATTCTTCTTCTTCTTTAAGTTCATATATAATCACCATCCATGAGAGAGAGGCACTGGTATGGATCCCCAGAAAATGCACTGTTTTCAGTGGTGTTGAAAATTAGTTTCTTCAGCTGTTATTTCAACATTTTTTGTAGCTTCTTGCTGCTGATATGACCCTGTACTCATGCACTCTAGGATGATGGTTGCAACATGGGACCTCATCAGCAATAAACAGCATTCAGAGCACCACTAACCTACAATGTTTATGCCATATTGACTGAAGCATTTTAGAAAATAAGTGATATTATTTAGTGTCTTCATACAATATACTGCTGATGGTTATTGTCAAAAGGGCGGAGACAAACAAATCATAAACCTATAAAGTTTATGATTTGTTTGTCTCTACAAGGTAGAATGACCCCTCTGGCACCCTTACCATGTAAGTATAGTATCAGTCTTTGGGAAAAACAGTGCTGTTGTTGGAGCAATCTCCAAATTCCTTGCATGTTTTGGAGGGTGAATGATCTTTCGGACTATCGTAATGTTTTGTCGCCATCAAATATCTGATCTTTGTGCTTATTTAATTGAATATAGGTTGAAAAGGATGTGTTCTCTTTTAGTCATATTTCACACAGCGTCCCTGCTTTTTTGGAATTGCTCTTCATACAAACTAAACACAGCACTGGGGCATTTATCCACCATATGAGCATCCCATCCTTGGTGTGCTGTGATGGAAAAATGGCTGCTGTGTGAAGTGTCTGCATAATAAACATAACAAACACTTCTATGTTTCACACTCTGCCTGTATGAATATGTATGCTGCCTCAGAGCGCTCCGTGTTTTTGGAGTCTGTTTGGAAATCAGAGCCCACGTATCTGTCTCCTCCTCGGGAACTCAACCTGGTCTCTGTCAGGTTGATTATGAGAAGATGGATGCTCTTCGCCTCATGCTGCTGATCATAGATGTTAAGTTTTCACACTCCTAATAACCCTGTTTGTTTGTTTCCCTCTTTCTCTCTCTGTTCGCCCAGGGCCGCTGCACGCGAGAGAACTGCAAATACCTTCACCCGCCCGCTCATTTGAAGACCCAGCTGGAGATCAACGGCAGAAACAACCTGATCCAGCAGAAGACGGCAGCCGCCATGTTGGCTCAACAGATGCAGTTCATGATCCCTGGCACCACCATGCAGCCTGTGGTGAGTGCCGCTTTGCTGCAGTGGGAAATGAGTGGCATGGCAGAGTGACTCATTATGAAAATAACTGCTGAAAACCTTGGCTTTGTTCCTGCGAAAACAGGCTCACTAAGAAGCTGCATCAGTTCAAATGAAGTGTGTTTAACTTGCAAAATATCCTGATTTCATATGATTTGGTTGCTTTTAGGGTTGGTGAGAAAGGACGGCCATTCATGCCAGCATACATTCCTTTAACCAACAGAGTTTTGGCAGCAGACCACAGTAAAGAATCCTCCCTTAAATTATCATTTTCTTACTCAAACCATAAGCAAACAAGCCTTAATAAACAGCAGCACATTAACAATTTTTTTTTTTTTCAGAAACTGCAAAAACTAAGCTTTCTCTTTAATCTGATACCAAAAATGTTGCATATTTAGCTTTTTAGGTTAAGATTATGTGCAAAGAAAATACTTTTTAATTAAGACTGCCAGAATGTAACAATAGCCTGTATTTTATATTACATGAAAATATTAAGTTAAGAAAAAAAAAAATACTGTCACATGTTCTTCTCAAAGCTTCAGACTGAGGGAGAGACAGTCTACAGCAGTTGGGTTGGTTCAATAGGTCGCAGATGTGTGCCTGGAAAAAATTATATATATGTATAAAAGTCTATATACCAGGTGTGTCAAACTCAATCACAGCAGGGGCCGGATTCTGCATTCAGGTCTAATCTGAGGGCCTAACAGGGTCAACTTTTTATCCATAAACTGTCCACCTCATTTCACCAGTAATAAAACATGAAAAAAAAAACCATAGCACTGATGATAAATGATGTTGAAATTTAAAATTTAAAAAGGCTTTAAAAAGTTTAAAGGCGCACAGTCTGATAAAAGTAAATCTATTCATTCAAAGAGGTCAAAACATGAAATTGAAATTAAAAAAAATAATGTTTTTTAAAGGCAAATATATTAGAAGGAGAGTCAAAATCATGAGTTTTAAAGGTCAAATATAAAATAAAATTTCTTATCATCATTATCATTATCAACACTTGATAATAAGAACATTTAAAGATCAAAAACACACTAAAAGTAAAAAAATGATGTGATTAATCATGATTATTTGGCAGCACTAGTATAAACATGTAGACACAAGCATTCAGAGTGCAGCTGTAGTGCTCCTTCCTGCTCCGCTGCATCAGCTCTCCACCCAACAGTGCAGGCAGATAAAGAGCAGGGGAGACACAGCAGGGTCCCCTCGTCACAATAGGGATTCCTTTTATTCTGACTGATTCTCAGTTCACCTCTGTCTTCACAGAATTTACTGTCATTAACAGTTTTAATGATAACATTTTGAATTGTTTGACGAGTTGTTGGGGAATTTGTTCCATGTTTAGCACCACTTACCGATTTAATTCCCAACTGCAAGATCACATACTTATCTTATTTATTGTTTTAAGTGCTATTTAATTATTGTTTATTGTAGTAATGATCTTGCAGTGGAGAGTCAATACAAGAAAGATTTCACTGAAATGTTTGTGAATGAACAAGACTCAAGAAGAAGAACAAATATGGAGGACAATTGATGTCGATGTCCGCTCTGGCTCAGGTCAAGGTCGTTGGGCCTCATGCTCATCCTTTGCTTGTAAGATTTCTGTAAATAACATTTGCATTGAAAAGCAAAGCCCTTTTTCTTGACTGACCTCTTTACTTCCACTGTCCAGTAATTGAATACCTCACAGAGGCATATAACCACCAGGGGGTAGTTTTAGTCTTCTTTATAAGTTCTTACTTTGTAATTATTCTCCCGTTGCTTTCCTTGTTTGATAACTGGCTGCTACATCACCTAATTTTCCCCCCTCAGGTCAATACAGTACACCTATCTATCTGTCTTTCTATCTAGAAATGACGAATAAAGGGAGGGATGGTGGGAAATGGAGAGTGAAAAGCAGAAAGAGGGTAGAAAATGGGAAAAATGGAGCAAAGTTAGAGGAAAGAGACACAGGAGACGAACTAATGGAGGGTGTGCAGAAAGATGAGAGTCGAGGTACGGGAGAGAGCGTGACAGGTAAAAGACAGAGCGAGAGCTGGGGGTGGAAAGAGGAATCGGTTTCAGGAAAAAGAAACAAGAGAAGAGTTTGACTTTTTTTTAACCTCTATGTATCCCGAGAAGATTCTGCTTAGCTTGCATGTTCTTGTGCAGCGACACCACACCTTATATCATTGCAGTTAGACACGTTCACACCTGGCAGCTGCCCAACGCAACCACAGTGTGCTGCTGTCTGTGGAGCAACTCCAAGAGAGTAGGCGGGGAGTTATGTGCTTTGCTCAAGGGCATCTCAATATCAGTTGTGAGAATGATTTCATGACCTTTCTAGCCTGGAGTAAATGAAAACAAGGTAATCTGAGGAAAGATAATTGTAGGACTGTAATAAAAGCCTTCATCAGTCAATGTACTGTTATAGAGCTATCATATTTTCTGAGTGAATCATGGCTCTTTAGAAGAGTTAAGACCCCAAAGCAAAACTGTGTTCCTGTCAATCTGAAGCCTTTTCCAGTGTATTGTAGCACAAAAACATAAAGTTCTGGCTCTTTTTTTTTGGACACTTTAAAATTTATTTAATACATGTAAGATACTGTTTAAAATTTGAACATATATATGTGTTTTCTTTAAAACAAATAGTAAATAATTTAGTGACCCTGAATGTTTTAAATACTAAGGCAGTGATAGTCAAGGTGTGGTTCTGGAGCCACATGTGGCTCTTTTGTGATTATTTTTTTAAATATTATTCCCCTAGAAAACATAAAAAAAGGGGAATGCCACTTGTCACCAATTTAAGCTACCTTTTGCCATTAAAAACCACTTGTTTCCTTTTTTCCCAAATTGTTGCCTCTTCATTTTGTCCACTTTTAGCCTATTTTTTCCACTTTATTCCATTTTTGTCACTTTTCACCATTTTGCCACTTTTTGCCCCTTTAGCTACCTTTTGCCATTAAATACCCTTTTCCCTTTTTTTTCCCATTTTTGTAACTTCTTTTTGCAACTTTTTGCCCATTTTTTGCCACTTTCGTCCAAATAAGCTACCTTTTGCCATTAAAAGTCACTTTTTTCCATTTTCCCCAAATTTTACCTCTTCTTTTCAACACTTTTTCCTATCTTTTCCTTACACAATTTTTTTCCACTTTCTTCCAAATAAGCTGCGTTTTGCCATTACATACCACATGTTTCATGTTTTGCCACTCTTGACTGCTTTTTGCCAATTTTAGCCACTTTTCACTCTTTTTTTTGCCATGATTTTGACACTTTTGGACCATTTTTTCCACTTGTAACTCATTCTTTTTGTCACTTTTCACCCATTTTTGCTAGTTTTTGACCTTTTCGCCACCTTTAACTTATTTTTATTGCTACGTCAAGCCATTTTTGCCACTTTTCACCTCTTAGATTGTGGCTCTTGCAAAGGTATTTTTCAACAGTTTGCTATTTGGTTGAGCAGGGTTGAGTAACACTGTACTAAGAGTTTTTTTTTAAAACAGTGTATTTCTTTCATTCTTGGTTAGGTCTCCTTTGAAAAAGAAATCTCTAATCTTGATGGGGTTAATCTGGTTATACAGATTAAATTAAATAAATACAAATCTTAACATGGCTACGCACTAATTTTAGGCTTAATTTTGGGCCTGAATTGTGTCCAAAACAATAAGGGTATTGTGGCCAGGTTCAAGGTTTGTAGCAACTGTTTTTTGTCCAAATAATCCTCAAGATTGTGATGCCAATTTGACTGCTTTAGCGCTCCTGTTCAAGTCAGAGACTTGCTGATCTTGAATCTTAAATATCAAATATTACAGATTAAAGATTCCAGATCAAGCTGCATCCAATGAGTTAACAGCAAATACCAATGAGAGAGAGCAGACTAGTTTTTCCCATGCATTCCGAATTATACTCGTGGTAGTAGCCAGTGGAAAGGCTAGGGCTGAACGATTTGCAAAAATAATCTAATTGCGATTTTTTGGCTGACCACTGAGGGCAGCCCTACATATGGCAATGTCTGTGTCTGAGTTTGTCTGTCTGTCTGTCGGTAAGTAACTGACTGAGTGACGCTTTTGTATGAGCCATATGCTACAGCGTTGCGTTTGCTTGGACTGAATGCTGTCACTAATGGCTGCCTCCACTAACTAGGCTCGAGTTAACATCATTTATGTATGGCTGATCCATACAGAGAAGCTCTATGGGCAGGGTTTACTCATGCTGCAAGCCCTGTAATGGCTGCCTCCACTGCTCAAAATACTCAGATTTAGCT
Source organism: Cheilinus undulatus (assembly GCF_018320785.1). Taxonomy (NCBI): domain Eukaryota; kingdom Metazoa; phylum Chordata; class Actinopteri; order Labriformes; family Labridae; genus Cheilinus; species Cheilinus undulatus. The sequence goes on from NC_054888.1 coordinate 4,415,675, forward strand.
TTAGCCTCTGTTGAACCAGAACTGGGCCACATTTATGTATGAGAAAGAGTAAAGCAACCCTATAAGCTTTTCATGTTGGGAAAGACATTTTTACTCCTCTGCTGAGCTGCTTTGGTATGATTATGTGATAGTTGAGGGGGAAAAGGGAACTTGCTGAGTGAATGCTTGTGGACTAGCCGAACATTAGCCTTAGCCAGAACAACACATTTCTTCATCACAGCTAGTGCTGACAGCAACACGGAAAGCTTTCTGCAAAAGAAAACGAAGATGCCGCTCTTCTGTCCCCCGCTTTGGCATGACAATGTGACAGTTACAGGGGACAGGTTAGTTGAATACAGCTAATGAGATGTTGTGTCCCAGCTAACAACTAGCAGGTCTGTCATTAGCAGGGACTGAGCTGCAGCGGAGCTTTTGTCTGAACCAGACAACATGTCTGAATCCAAACAAGCGTAGAGAGCAACACTGAAAGCTTTCTAGGACAGAAAAAAATGTTCTCTCTCCACTCCCGGTCTGATTCGGCATAGCTTTCTACGACCTCAACCGCTGTTAGGAACACACACTGATTATGAGTTAGCATTTGGCTACCACAAAGGGTTAATGGGGAGTCTACACGATCTCATCTAATAAAGAATCCAAGACATATCAGAGTGATCATAACGGCTCATTTCGAAGATAACACCCACATCCAGCTAACTAAACAATGAACTGTGGAGATATGGCTATATAGCGGAGAATGATGAGGAAATGTTCAGTAATGTAATAGGCGAAGCTAGCGGACTGCCGCTGCTAGGCTAATGTAGCCTCACTTTAAATCATTCAAACTCCGCAATTAACCTCAAAAACAGTGATCAGAGGGCATAATCAGATGATCCTATGCTGTCAGAGCATAACACAGCAGTGTGGGGCTGATAAGTTATAAGTTCAGAGAGAAAAGTACTGATTGACGCCGCAGGCTATGAATAGCGTGGCTATTCAGGTGTATCAACATGGAGTCTGCAGCGTCAGAGAGTGGTGTTTAAAGGCAGCATATGTGACAGCATAAAGCAGAGCTGGTATGAGGAGCAAACACATCCACTGTGGTCAGACCAACTGAGGGTGGTCGTTAAAGGGAAACAGTATGCCTCGAGGAAAACCCAGGAGATCCACGGACAGGTAATAACGGTCTCCACAGGTGCCATGGCCGCCGCTATTTGGACATAAAACGTAATTTTTAAAAAAAACCCAAAACACCGCAGATCCCAGTGTTGCATTGTAATCAGGTGTACAAAATCACAATCGATACTGGTCCAGCTAATAATGGCCACTAACGGGGCACCAATCAGAGGAGGTGTCATGAAGAAATGGAGCACTGAAAAGTTGTAGAATGGGACAGCTGCCCAGCAAAAAGATGTGCAGGAGGAAGTGACGTCACTAGTCCCACCGACGCCCTCTGGGTGTGTAAACTACTAAAAATCATGACAAAATCACTGCCAGAACACACGTTTCAGTCAGGCATTTCAACAAGCATCCCAGATAGCTGCGGTCAGCCACATACTAGGTTTTTACCTAGTCTTGTTTACCAAATATTATAATTTAATACGCGATTTGTCTTGGGTTAGTCGTATGTATTTTTCGACAAATTCAAGCAATAAATAATTCCATAAATAAGACCATATGTATTGAAAACAATGAAATTATTTCCGAAGCAATTAATCCATAGTAGCATGAATCTGAATATGGGGGAGCAACAAGCTTTAAGCTCTGAAGGAGGCGGCTGGGGTGGGGAGGTGAAGCTGGCTAACAGCTGATCACAGCTGGGGTTTGACTTTTGTGAAATAACGCTAGGCTTCACCAGTTTTAGAATGAGCTAACTATTTTTGCTCATTGCCAATGTGATGTCATTTGCTTTGTTTAAGGGCATTATCATTCATATGTCACCCATTTTGATTAAGAAAAACATACATAAAACACAAAAAGGAGGATTTTTATAAACCATTATAAAAAATTGATTCTTGAATGTTTGCATAATGTGCATAAAATCTCTGCTGCTGCAAAAGTTGATTTATTAAACTGGTATTTTGACACATTTCAAGTTAAAGAAATATTGCAGCTTCTGCAATTTGAAAATTGCAGCAGGCCATATTGCGATTTAATCTTACTTGTGATTAATTGCCCAGCCCTAGAGAGGGCCAACATTGCATGAAAACACAAATTAGTTCAATTCTGTTTCAATATCTACCAATACTTGGCATTTAATTCAATTATTTGATATATTCCAATGGTTGTAACGATTAAAATGCCCAGATGTAGTTTGGAATTTAATATTGTGTGCGGGATTCCTGCAACCCTGGCCCAAACTGAAGAAATGAACCTAATGCATTCCTTCAAACCTGCATCAGGCAATCAGCCAGTCCTTAATCCGTGAAGCAATAGCACAATGAGGAAGCGTACAGAAGTGTAATGAGATCAAATACTGGTGTATACAGCGACAAAAATCGCTTTCTCACCCATGTGAAAATACCAAAACAGGCTGTTGGATTTACTTGAGCAGGCATAAATAATCCGGAACAGCCAGTCCAAGTAGAGCATGTATGTAAACACAGAGTCATCACCAACCTGAAGTTGCATACTTTTATAACTAACAAACAGAAAGACAACTGAACCCCAGTCCAAAGAAGAAGAGTGAAAAAGACAAGCAGCTTGTAGATGTGGCAACAACGCAAATGTTTCTTTAATGTCTCATGCATGACATGTTCTTGAAAGCATCCTTTACAGATGACATTTACAAGCAAGGGACGAGCATGAGGCCGAATTGTGTTGACCTTTGACCTCCAAAATATAACCACTTTATCTGTTAGTCCAAGTGGATATTTTTGCTAACTTTGAAGTTTGTCAAAGTGGACATTCATGCACAGGTTGAAGAAAATTCCCTCAAAGTGTTCTTGAGATATCATGTCCACAAGTAAGTGGTGAACATGAGCCTTGATCTTTGACCTCTAAAACCAGGTCAGTTCATCCTTGAGTCAGAGTGGACATTAATGCAAAGTTTGAAGAAAACCCCTCAAAGTGTTTTTGAGGTATTTGTGTTCACAAGAATGGCCCAGGTTGATGGTCAGCGTGTAAAAATTATGTGTCTGGCCTCAGTAGGTCATGGTGGCATAATGATAAAACTAAAGGCTTTTAACACTAAAGTCTTTACATCTAACATGAACAGCTGACTGTATACATACTGGAGGTAGAGGTGTATGAAGTTATATTTGTGACTCAATTCTGAGTGAGCAATGGGAAAATTTGAGCACAGAAAAAAATACTGTGGGAGCACACTAATCATATTTTGAGGAAAAATTCAAATTGAGCAAAAAATAAATTTCAGGTTGAGCAACCAGGAATCTATTCTGTCCTCGGTGTCATTCTCAAAACAAAATACACAAAGCGACAAATAGTAAAGTTTCATTATACACTGTAATATCACTTGGAAATCATCGTGGGAGATTTTCAACAGAACAAAACTGCTAAGGAACATCCTGATGATCCCCAAGACTTTTGGAGAAATATTCTGACGAGACAAAAGTGAAACTTTCTGTTGGAAGGTTACATCTGGTGTAAAAATAACACAGCATTAGATTAAAAGAACATCATGCCAACAGTCAAACATGGTGGTGGACTGAAATCCAACTGAGATGCTGTGGTATGACCTTAAATGGGCAGTTATTGCTGCCAAGGGTGGAACAACCAGTTATTAGGTTCAGGGGGATATTAATTTTTCACACAGGGCCAGATAGGTTTGGATTTTTTTCCCCTTAAAAAAATTAAATGATCATTCAGACACTGCATTTTCTATTTACTTGGGTTGTCTTTGTGAAATATAAAAATTGGTTTGATGATCCGAAACGTTTAAGAGCCACTAAATCCTGGTTAATTCAACAACAGATTAGCTCTCATATTTGATTTTCTGTAACACTGTCACTGTGTAATGTGTCCGTAGTGTCTTACGTTGTACCCCAGGGATGTCAAACTCAAGGCCCGGGTAGAAAAATCCGGCCCGTGGTATACCCAGTTATACCCGGCCCACCAGGTCATATGATAATTTAAGTAGAACTGGCCCACCAGTATGAGGTCTGCAGATTTCCTCCAGCATAAAAATATAAACTCAACCTGGATGATTTATAATTTCCTTGTTAAGTCATAAAGATTAGAAAAAAATGAACAGTAAGAATATTTTGATAAAAAGTCAGGAATGTAGGAGAAATGTGTGTTTTCTCTATATTTTCAATGTTGCACCTCACAGTTATGAGTAAAAGTTATGGTTTTTGACTGTTTATTTTATAATTTAACTTTTTCAACTCATAACTGTGATCATATTTTCGCCTTTTAGATTCATAATTTTACATTTTCAACCCTACTTTGTCCTTTTAAAGTCATGATTTTGATGTTACCTCATGTTTTGATCTTTTTCAACTCCTAACTTTGACTTTTATCTCATTTTTTTACTTTAAAAAGTCGTGATTTTTGATTTCATTTCACATTCTGACTGTTAAAACTCATGAATTTAAAAGTTTATGTCATATTTTGACATTTTAACTCATGATTTGTATGTTTATCTCATATTTTGGTTGTTAAATGTCATGATTTTGAATTTGATCTCAATTTTGCTGACCATTTCAAATCTTAACTTTCACTTTTATCTCATATTTTGACCTTCAAAACTCATGATTTTTAATTGTATTTCATATTTTGACTTTTAAAAGTTATGATTTTGAAATTTATCTCAGATTTTGACCTTTAAAATTCATGATTTTTTTATTTCATTTCATATTTTAACTTTTAAAAGTCATGATTTTGAAATTTATCTCATATTTTGACTTTTAAAAGTCATGATTTTGACTTTGATCTCATTTTTTGACTTAAAAATCATGGTTTCAATATTCTATCTCATATTTTGCCTTTTAAAAACATTATTTTGACTTTAAATGTGTTTTTACCTTTAAAACTTGCAAGTTTAACTTTTTTGCTCAGATTTTGAGTTTTTAACTTATCATGTTGACCTTTTAATCTCAAAATCATCTAGGTTGACACTCAGTGGTTAAATATTGACCCTGTTAGGCTCTCAGGTTAGACCCAAATTCAGAATCCTGCCCCTGCTGTGATTGAGTTTGACTCTCCTGTTGTACTCAGTTCACGTTTTTCCTTTTTTTCATGAACTGTTTTTACTTTTTATTCTCATAAAAGCCCTTCTATGGACTGGTGTTGCAAAAATAGCATTTGCTATAAACTCTATGATATTGCATGGGATTGCTGTTTTCAGTTGTCTGTGTATCTGTCCCTACAAAAATAAATTTAAATGAATGAATATATAATGCCTGAAACTGAGGTATTGCAGCCACTCTTCTCTCAGTCTGGGACAGTTTCAGGCTGGCTTCCTGTTAACGTGCTGCTTCATTTGAGAGACAAAACATGCTTTATTGTCCTCTTCTGAAGAGTTGACCATGTATTTAAACCCAAATGTAAGGGATATTGATTAATTGTAATTTCAACATAAAGAATTGTGATAATATCATATAAAAAACATATATCATGGATGTGTAAATTAAATATATAACTTTGACTGCAGTTCAATTTTCCATGACAACACTGATAACCACAGTGGTGATTTCCTTCTGGATGTGATGTTTCTGATAACCTTTAATGTCACTTTTCATGCTTAAAAACAACAAATGTTTGGTTTTTCTTTGCTTCACTCACCTAGAAATAGACGCCATAATAAGGGGAGCAGGTTTTGTTAGGTAAACTCTGGAGGTGAGGTCGGCTGAACCGTGAATACACAATGCCTTGCTATTTAAATGTCGATTTTTATCAACACCTGCTCATTCATACATTGTGATTGGTAGGATACTCCAATGATAATTTCATAATTAATCAAATCTGTGCTGATTTTACTCAAGTTTGATGATTGAGGGCCAGCGTGAGGAGATATGTACTATCAGCCAACAAAAAAACAGAGAAACAACATTTTGAAGTTGGTTCTTCTTTGTTTTTTCCTCTACAGCAGACGTTTCCAGTCAGCCAGGGCCTGAGCTCCAGCGCAGGTTTGAGCTACACACCTTACCTGACTCCCATGTCCCACAGCATGGGCCTGGTGCCCACAGACATCCTGCCAAGCACACCCGTCATCGTCCCTGGGAGCCCACCCGTCTCTGTGACTGCCGGCTCCTCCTCCAACCAGAAGCTGCTCCGTACAGACAAGCTGGAGGTGACACAGCCAATCACAGTCCTCCTTTCACCAAGCTGAAACTGAACGTCTATTATATTATGGAAGTATAATTACAGCAGCATTTAACCATAATTTTGAATGTAAATGAGAGCCACTAGATGTATAGTACTCATTAGTATCAGTCAGAGCTCAAGAGCATTTATAGTATGTTAAGCTGGATGTTGAGCTTTTGATGCAAATGACCAAAAAACAAGTATACGACTAATTTAGAAAGCAAAAACTGCTAATTGATATTTGGTATTACATTTGTCATAGAAATTGATTCCAACTTATTGAATATGCTTCCTAACCTTTGAAAAATTCAGCCGATTGTTGTAATGATGATCTAAATAGAGGCTTAAGAAAAAAAAAACATGGCTTGAATCTGTTTCCAGATCAAATATTTGATGAATTAGATATGCTTAGTAGTTGTTTTGATAAACCCAAATCAGAGATTCAGGCTCATAGAAAATAAACTAATGAAAATGGGGGTCCCATGCAGTATGGACAATATCTAAAGCTATGTAATGGTGTTCATTTTGGCAGCTATTTTTAATTTTAGTTTTTAAATGAAATGTCTTTTAGTTTTAGTCACATTTTAGTCATTTCTATCCCTTTTAGTTTTAATCTAGTTTTAGTCAACAAAAACTCAAAACATTTATACTAAAATGTAATGTAGTTTTTGTCGGACATTCAAAATCCATTGTATATCTCCACTGTGGGTTAATCTGTCATTATACAATGCAGTTTCAGCTATTCTGCCTCTTAGCTGTAGAAAGCAGGGACCCCAGGTTTGGCAGAGTGCAGAGAACACACCATGGTTTGGTTCCAGATTCAGGCAAGATAATAAATGCTTGGACTAAAAGTTAAGACTAAAATGTGAGTACATTTTATGGACTAAACTAGACTAAAATGTTTTGATTTTTCGTCGACTAAAATTAGACAAAAAAAACCTAAAAGGCTAGAAATGACTAAAATGTGACTAAAACTAAACTGCATTTCATTTAAAGACTAGACTAAAGCTATAATTAAAAATAGCTGCCAAAGTTAACACAATTGAGTGACTTTAAGTGGAAACAAATATATATATATATATGTATATATATATATATATATATACATATATATATATATATATTTTTTTTTTTTTTTTACTGTGCTAAGGGATTATAACAACCAATCTATGTTGCACTAGCTTGTTTAGATCTACTTTAGGCAGAGATCTTTAGCCATAAAATATGCACATGTCAACATCAGTATAATTTGTCTCGGTAAGATAGCACAATATGGTGGCATTGCCAGAGCTGACATGCACTACAGCAAGTCTGTGACAGTTATCAGTGTGATAAATAAGGTCTCAAAGTAAGCTATACACATATTAGACCACAAAGGTTTTGTGAGTAGCTATTTATTTTTTAGATTTTCTTTAAGAAATCAAAAGACTAAAGGGTAAACAAATCATTTTTTATCAGGCTCCTCAGTGATTCTTCTTTACCTCGATTACCCCAGAACGTATCGTGTAACCCCTTACAGAAACAATTAAGGATTGTATCAGAAAAAATAATCAAAAACACAGAAAAGATGCAATTACAGTGATTTAAGTTTGAATGTGATCAAACTGCCAGACAGGGACAACTACATCTGTCTGTGTCTGCCCCCTGGCAACAGCTCTGAAGGAGAAAAAGCTGTGATTGTGAAAGAGTGCATAAAGAGGAGATTATTTTTCCACCATGTTTATAAAGATAAACAATAATCTCCCTAAGACCTGGAGGTGCTGCGTAGGTGTGTGTCTGTATGTGTTTTTCTCCGGGAGTGCTATCACTTAGCAACTGAATGAAGTTGGCTTTAATGAAACAGCGTCCCTCAGAGACACAGAGCCCACACACAGCCTGCGCGTGTGTGTTGTTGTGTATTTTAATGTTGTAATGTTCACAGTGCATCCCAGAGTGCAAGTCAAAAGAGGATCCCCCTGTGATTACATTCAGGCCTCTTTACCAGCTAAACACCAACTGGATCAGTAATTCTCCCGTTATTAAGCTTTGGCACACACTGCATGGCGTTGAGGTTCAAATCTTATTTTATTGTCTTTATTTAAACAAGGATGGAGCAAGTCTGGAGCAGCAGGATAAAGTTAAGCCTTTGAACAATCCACCTACACAAGCAGAGCCTCCCTCTGTTTGCAGTGGTTCTGCTTCAAATACTATTTATATCATGACGTTTATTTTTCTCCTCAAATACTCATTATGAAAGTTCTTCACAATATTCACATTTACAACTGCTTTGCAAAGTCTGAACTATAGGTCCAAACCTGTACTACTAAATGAAAATATTACGGGTCATGAAAAAGCCTAAACTTCATATTGAAGCCTTCGTGTTTCTCATTAAAGACCTTTCCATTGGACTTTTTCTCTTTCTTTCTTTCATCTGTTTCTTTCTTTCTTTCTTTCTCTCTTTCTTTCTTTCTTTCTTTCTCTCTTTCTTTCTTTCATTATTTCTTTCTTTCATTATTTCTTTCTTTCTCTCTTTCTTTCACTCTTCTTTCTTTCATCATTTCTTTCTTTCTTTCATCATTTTTCTTTCTTTCATTATTTCTTTCTTTCTTTGTTTTTCTGTCTTTCTTTCACTCTTTCTTTCTTTCATCATTTCTTTCTTTCTTTCATCATTTCTTTCTTTCTTTCATTATTTCTTTCTTTCTTTGTTTTTCTGTCTTTCTTTCACTCTTTCTTTCTTTCATCATTTCTTTCTTTCTTTAATCATTTCTTTCTATCTTTCATTATTTCTTTCTTTCATTCTTTCTTTCTTTCTTTCTTTTTTTCTTTCTGCTATTTTAACAGCAGATTCAACAGGGGGGTTCCCTTAGACAGTCCTGACAATGTGCTTGAAGTCAGCGTTTTAAGTGGATAATAATAAGTGCTGGTGCTCCCTTTATTTAAAAATAAAATGCTATATCTTTTAGCTGTTAATTTGTGGTCAATAGGTACATTACTGTTAGTGGTTCATACTCCTAGAATTCCTGACACTTGCTTCCTGATTTCCTGCACTATCCACTGCCCTGTCCTTTCACTGATTACGGAGAGAGAAAAAACAGGAACTGTAAAAAAAAAAAAAAAAGCATAGATGTCAAAAATGTGAAGATTGATCATTTGTTATCAATTTTAAATTTGTACTCTTTATGTAAACTTTTTTTTTTTGCTCGGATCACATATTTTTGTCCTCAAATGCTGATTTTGTTTGGTACCGAATACGTTTTGTTTGAATCTTTCTGACACAAATTTAATTCCACAAGTTGTGTCACTGGACAGAACTGCCTTCTTCTTTTGTTATCTAAGGGCAGTTTGCAGACAGCTTTCAGATGCACGGCAGCCGCCGTCTAGTGACAATGATGCATGAAAACCAGAAGCCAGCAAAAATAATGCAAAAAAGATAGTTATAAATGAAGACAACATATATGTATTTATATATATATGTATTTTTTTATATATATACATATATATATATATGTGTGTGTGTGTGTGTGTGTTTAGAAATATTGACTTCAAAAATCATTGCCCAGTCATTGTGTCACCTTGAAAGGCAAGCATTAAGTCTGCAGGGCATTTTAGACTGAACCTTGTGTAAGCTCATCAAAAATCATTCATCCCTAGCTGTAAGCATGTAGCATTTTAATTGTTTTGTTAGTTACTGTAAACATCCATACATTGAAGACACCGTGATAATTGCATTGACAGCAGATTTGTGCTCTTTCACAGATAAAGATCAATGCAAAAGTGAGCTCCCCTCTCACTGCACTGTTACATAAATCCTAATGTCTGTGTGGGAGGTTTCCTATGATCAAGTATGAGTTTAAAAACAAAAGTTTGGTTATTCTGCATTTTGTCTGAAAAGGCCTCAAGGCTTGTTGGCTCTTTATAAAGCTTTATGTATGATTATGCAAGAGCTAAAAAGTATGATACGTAACCCTTCGAGCTCCAGCAGCACGGATCCGTGCCGCAGGCACACCCCTTTGTAAATGGTAACTTTTGAACAATAACTCATAAACACTAACTTGTTTTTCCTGTGAAATCTCTGTGTTGTGCCTTTCTATGTATGTTATTCATGGATTGGTAGCTCTTGCAGAAAATTTTCTAGTGAGCCCAGAACTTGATTGACACCCAGGGTCTCTGAAGACAGGGCTGTCATATACAACAAAAAGTGAAACGGTTCAGAAAAACGTTAATAACTTTTGAACCATACGTCATAGACACTTACTCATTTTTTTCCTCTGAAAGCTGACTATTTTTGCCGTTCATTTCTTACCCTCGATGTCTCCATAGCCCTTAAGGATGCCGTTCTAGCGAGCCCGGAACTTCAGTGACTTTTTGGGGTCTTCAGAGATTAAATCCATGGTGTTAGATCCGATTATAAACATATCTTGTCTATTTTTAATCCATTTTTGATTATTTACTTTGGCTTTTTTTGGTGGATAGCGCCATATTTGTCGAGGGCAAAGTTGACATGCAATGCATTGTGGGAGTGGTAGTTGACCAGTTGCTTCTCTACTGCTTAAAGGAACAGCACAAATGAATCTAACTGCAAAAAGGCGCATGGACATTTTTTGTATATATGAAGATATTTTGAAAACCCTTAGTCACTGAATGTTTAATTTTTCACCGTTTTGTCCCCAAGGGATAGGAGAACAAGTCTGTGTAAAGAAAATTCTTTGTCACTATTGTTTGATGTGTGTTATCAATAACAATCTTTTAGTTTCAAATTCCGAATTGTTTTTTTATTTTGTCTTTAGAGTCCTAAAACTTTTTCAAAATTCAAGTGACATTATTGTTGTAGATATATTCTTAAAGCCCAGATTGTCCTGAAAAAAAAGATGTATAGAGCTTGACTGTGCACCACAGGGTTAATGTTTTACAAGCTTTTTAAGACAAAAAGTCCAGACGAGACATGGTAGTGAAAAAAATAGCTGTGAGCTCTAAGGGTTAAGGGTCAAAAATCTGATTTTGATGCCTGAATTACTTTGTTAGAAGTTTGAACATGCATTACTTTAAAAGGAAGACTATGAATAAATGGAAATAGATTTAGCTCACATTAATTCTGTGTCTCCGTACAAGTACTTAAATCTTTGTGCATCTCAGTGTTTATTTATTTGTTTCTCTCTTTTTTGCTTGTACTCATCTGTGTGTCCGTCTTCATCTGTGTGTGTGAATCGGTTTCCTCCATCCCCCGGTCCCTCCCACTTCCAGGTGTGTCGTGAGTTCCAGCGGGGCAACTGTGCCCGCGGTGAGACCGACTGCCGATTCGCCCACCCGAGTGACAGCCCCATGATCGACACCAGTGACAACACAGTTACCGTCTGCATGGACTACATCAAGAGCCGCTGCTCCCGTGAGAAGTGCAAATACTTCCACCCGCCGGCACATCTGCAGGCCAAGATCAAGGCAGCCCAACACCAGGCCAACCAGACAGCTGTGGCCGCGCAAGCTGCCGCCACGGCTGCAGCCATGGTGAGAGCACAACAACACACTAAACACACATTCTTGTCCAAAAAAATCAAATCTGCTTGTTTAGACACATCAGTTATGATTCAAATAAATTCAACTTATCCCTGCCCTTGAAATTTTTAGACAATCTCAAGAACTTTTCTCATACCTAGTTTCCTTCTCCGCCACGTGATCATATAAACATGGATCCCTTATATCTGCTATACTTTTTAAGCATTAAAAACCAAAAATAAAATGAGTTTCAATGGTTTGTCAATATTAAAACCCTCCAAATGCACATACTACAGTGAGACAGTGAGGCCACACTTGTGCTGTTTGTAGTAACGATTCCATCATGACGACTCCACAGATCTCATAGAAACATGCAATAAAATGTAACTTTAGAAGAAAAACAAATACAGAGGACAATCAGTGTTGTCAGCTGGCTGCCCTGGTGTGCGATATGTTCTGCAGTAAAAAAAAACATCAGGCATCACCGTTTGATGACCCTTCCCGTTCTGCTCAGTCTCACTGGCCACTTTGTCACAGGAAGCCTGATCTGGAATCCTGAATATTACCTGTTTGATATGTAAGTTAAAGTCAGTGATGCTCCAACTAAAGTATTCCTAATAGCATGATTCACAGTTCCTTTTAAAGCCCCGATATTTACGCACTTGTGACATTTTGACTTCACTTTGAATGTTGTGGAGACTTAAACTGGGGATGAAGTGAATCCCTCCTTCTGTGCTGGATTCGGAGGGAGTCACAGAGGCATTACAGAGGTAAAAATGGGATCAGTGGAGCCAGTTGGGGAGCGCAGTACTGTGTTTATGTCTGAGCATGTCTCACTATGTATGTTTCTGGAGCCTCTACTGTGTCCTGCTTTCTCATTGTCCCACAATGCCATGAAAGAGTGGTTCCCAACCTATTTTGCTTTAAGTGTAATGGCAACAAAAGGGTCAAAATATAACATCAATCTTATTTTTCTTTATTGTTAAAAATAGTAAATTAAAAGTCGCCCTAAACACAAATGTTCTTACCCAGACACCTGTGTATGAGGCAGACAGAGCCTTGCTCCCCCCCGCAATCTCTGGCACCCCACAAAGGGGAGAATGGAGACTTGGTCATCAGTATTAGCTAATCCCATACAATCACATCCATACCCATTTACACGTGACCTGTGTGGGCAAACTGCACCTACTGTGCTACAGTAATGGCAATATCATGTTGTTGCAGTATGACCCGAAGGCAGCAGGGTTGTGTTATTGCACAGTTGCAGAATCTCACCGTGAAAAATCTCAGAAAATTAGTTAAAACAAATAGAAAAAAAGGGTTGTTATCACAGAAATATTGTGCTACTGAAAAGTATGAATATGTACAGCACTCAATTCTTGGTCGGGGCTCCTTTTCCATGAATTACAGCAGCAGTGGGGCGTGGCATGGCGGTGATCAGCCTGTGGCACTGCTGAGGTGTTATAGAAGCCCAGGTTGCTCTGTGGATTCTCTGTGAGGTTTAGGTCAGATCAGTTTTCTGGCCAATCACGCACAAAGATACCATGGTTTTTAAACCAGACATAATCATGTAATTTATGCCCGTGTCATATTTATACCGTTGTTGCTGTGCATTACATTCGTACCAATACTATGACAGCATGATATTACGTTCTCCTGTCCATCAGTTCATGGTGCTTTTTGGCACTGCAGGATGGTGATTGAGCACAACCCAGCAGGAGCTCCATATATGCAAAATCAAATGTGCACAAACACAGTGATGGCTCTGATGATCCTATATTTGCTCCCCCCTTTACACCCATGTGACATTTATGGTAAAGGCAAAACATCACAGGAGCATAAATATCTCAACATCACAACAGGACTATGAATTTGGTTTAAGTTTGTATCATTTTTAACGGTGTCTTGACAACATTTGAAATGCTTTAAACTCTTAAAATTCACTACTGGCATTGCAACTTTTCCAAACTCGTTCATTTTGAGCCTTAAAAAGCCCTTTGAAAGCCAGGAGGGACTGACTTTTCAAAGCAAGAGCTTGTAAGGTCTGTATGGGCCTATTGAACCCATGAACAGGACACCTTGAACTTTCTAATAGGACCTTATCCTTTGATAAAAATGGTAAGGGAGGTTTTTTATGACATAGAATAAGGTTTTATAGTTAGAGCAATGTTACTCAACCCTGCTCAACCAAAGAGCCAAATTGTTGAAAAACACCTTTGCAAGAGCCACAATGTAAGTGGTGAAAAGTGGCAAAAACAACTTGAAGTAGCAAAACAGTAAGTTAAAGGTGGCAAAAATGGTCAAAAAGGACCAGAAATGGGTGAAAATGGGCGAAAATGGGGAGAAAAAGGTGGAAAAAGGGTCAGAGAGTAGCAAAAATGGGTGAGAAGTGACAAAAAAAAAAGTTATAAGTAGCAAAAAATAGTCCAAAAGTGGCAAAAATTTGGCAAAAAAAGCGTGAAAAGTGACTAAAATGGGCAAAAAGCAGTCAAGAGTGGCAAAAATGGGCAAGAAATAGGAAACAAGTGGTATTTAACGGCTAAAGATAGCTTAAATGGGTGAAAAATGGTGGGAAAAAATGGTGAAAAAGGGCAAAAATGGGATAAAAGTGGTTAAAATGGGTAAAAAATTTGCTAAAACAAGTGTCAAAAATGGGCAAGAAGTAGGGAAAAACATGGTTTTTAACGGCAAAAGGTAGCTTAAATGGATGAAAAGTGGCAAAAAAAAATTGTAAAAATTGACAAGAAGTTTCCCTTTTTTAAGGTTTTCTGTGGGAATAATATTTGAAATGAAGACATAAAAGAGCCACAAATAATCACAAAAAAGCAACATGTGGCTCCAGAGCCACGCATTGAGTATCACTGAGTTAGAGAAAAGCAAGTAAACCCATTATTAGTACATTCTAAAAACATCCATATAATCTCAAGGAATCCACTGTAACATCTGTGTTTGGACACAGCCCAACACTCCTTAAACAGCTTTTGCAATCTCTTTTTTAGCAATTTGAAACATTAAAGCTTACCACTAAATACACACAGCGTAACTATATATGGTTTCATTTAAATGACTTGTAAAAACATGCTGTTGATGATGAAACTAACAGTAACATAAAATGTGGAGCACTGCTTTATTACTGTATAAAAACATGCCCACCTCTGCTGGTTTATTCCAGCAGACTCTGAAGTACATTTCACCGACAATAGTGGCCCCAAAGCGAGGCCCTTGTACACAATAAACAGGCTTTAGCGAGACCTAAACACATCAGAATAATGCCGCAAGAACAATCTGTTATTATCTCACCGCAGTCTGCTTTTATTTTCCAATGCCCTTGACACATACAGAGACAATGTGCTGGCTCACCCCTCCCTCCCTTCCTCTTCTTCTCCCTTAACCCACCTCCCCACCCCCCTCTGCTCTCAATGATAAGTGCAGCCCTCTGCAGATCAGTGCAAATTGAATCAGGGATGGATGAGGACGTAGCATCACGGTGCACCCTCCTTTGGCTTAGTTGGAAAATTACCCTGACAGGAAGAGGAAAAAAAGGGAACAGTAACACAGACAAGAGCTTAACAAGTTTTTAACATATGTGTGGGTATTTTCAAACTAAATAAAAGTTAAATGATCGTGTTTGTACCAATATGTTGCTGTTGATTAAAGATGCAAGTCCTAATGCTCTGTGAAAATAGTTTTTACAGTAAGAAACAATAACAGTATAGTGTGGATTGACCACAAGATAGCTCATTCAAATGTTAACCTGAAACTGGAAATGACCAATTTATTTATTTATTTATTTATTTATTTCAGTTCAAGGAGCATTTACTGTGAAATCTGGTGTACAAGTCACACTGTTGATTAATTTTTCTGTTTTTCATCCAAACAGTTTAGAGTGCTAAGACATACAAGCTCTTTACTGTGTGCAGCTGCCACTGTCACACACTGCATGAGTCAAACCATGATCGAAAATCCTCCTTATTCACCGTGTACTGCTCAGTACATGCTAGAATACATAACAATACATACCACTTTTTAACCAATTTTCTTCCTAGTTAGGTCATATACCTGCATTTAAAGGTAACAGGAATTATAAGCCTTGTGGAAAACTGATTGGCTGAAAACACCCCCCAGTGAAGGAAACAAAGACAGGCAGTAAGCTCTGAGCTTCTTATAACAATCACAGCAGGCTGCAAGTTCAGCTAGCTGTGCAATCTCCACGCAGTGAAAACAAATGAGTCTAAAAGAACAACACATCTGTACAGAAACTGCACAGTGCTTAACAAAAAGATATTGTAATGCAGGAGGACAGTTTACACCCCCCCCTTTTGGAAACTACACAAAACAAAGTGTGGATTATATACTTTTTGTTTGTTCATGTCCTTAACATCTAAAAAGGTACATTTTTCTTTTAAGTATCAAAAAATGTAGAAAAACTTTGACTCGCTGTCTAAATTATGAAATTAATAACTTTTCTTTACAGCACTTGTGCTAAGGCAAACCTGAGAATAAACCATATATATATACAAAAACCCCAGCTGCAGAAGTACCCAAGAAAACGGATCCAATAAAATTAACCCAACACCAGCAACCCTGAAGAACCCAAGAACACATCACATGAATCAAAGAGACACATCATACGAGTCAATGAAACAGGTCTTAAGAGTACAGGATAACCCATACAAACCCAAGCAACAAAAGAACCCAACTCCATAAGTTAAGACCTAAGATAGTGTGGATCATTGATGCCTTCTTATCAGCTGACCGAGGTTCGCTTCCCAGCTATGGCAAAAACATTGTCAATATTTGTGTTTACCACTGTGATAAAGATTTCCTTTACTCTTAAATACCATGTATGTTTCAAAATGATCAAGTTTTCATTATTTTCACAATCAGTGGTAACAAATAATAGGGAAACTAACTGAAGGTGGGCCATTTTTCACAAAAAGATTTTTCAAATTTGACAATTAAGTTGGCAATATTTGGAAAGTGGGATGATCTGGCAAGGAGTGCACTTGTGCCTTGCCAGTTTATCCCACTTTTCCAAATATTGCTTACCTTTTTACCGTCTGCAGGAGTTTGTCTGTGATTTTTGATGATAAATTGTCCAATATGGGTTTTTAGAGATTATATTTAATATATATTTATATACGGTATGTATTAGGGCTTGGCAATTAATCGCAAATTAGATTAAATCACAATATGGCTTACTGCAATTTACAAATTGCAGAAGTTGCAATATTTCTTGAACTTGAAATGTGTCAAAATACCCGTTTAATAATTTTTTTTTTTTTTGCAGCAGAGATTTTTTTGCACATTATGCAAACATTCAAGTGTCTTTTTTTTTTTACAATGGTTTATAAAAATCTTCCTTTTTATGTTTTATGTATGTTTTTCTTAATCAAAATGAATGACATAAAAAAGATAATGCCCTTAAACAAAGCAAATGACATCACATTAGCCAGTATGAGCAAAAATAGTTAGCTCGTTCTACCTAAAACTGTTGAAGCCTAGTGTTATTTCATGAAAGTTGTGATCAGCTGTTAGCCAGCTTCATCTCCTCCATCCCAGCTGTCTCCTTTATAGCTAAAAGCTTGTTGCACCCCCATATTTGGATTCATGCTATTATGGAATAATTGCTTCTGAAATAATTTCATTGTTATAATGCACATGGTCTTATTTATGGAATTATTTATTGCTTGAATTTGTCAGAAAATACATGATTGACGTAAGGATATTCGCATATTAAATCGCAATATTGGGGGAAAAATCGCAGTTAGATTATTTTTGCGAATCGTTCAGCCCTAGTATGTATCATTTTTGTTTTTACTCATTATAAAAATTCTCTGGAATGACATCACACTCGAGTTGAAAGCTACTAGTCGGTAACTCGGGCTACAGAAGTTGCTCTGAGTTTCCAGGTCGGAATTCTGAGTTCAGAGTACATGAAATATCTGACTGGCAACTCGGAATTTCCAAGTTCCTAGATTAACTGAGACACACTCAAATATAGGAGAAATAGGATAAAAGTTAAAGGAAATAAAATTAAGAGTAAAGTTAATAGAATAGATTAAAACTAGACATAAAATGGCACTGTGCATGAAGGCAGAACTTTCCAGCAAAGCATGGTTTATATAGTAATAATTTTTGTTGTCCACATATTGATGCAGTTCGGACAGTGCTCTCTCTCAGGTAAAAAAATGTCTGAAGAACATTACATTCCTTTTTTTTTTCACCAATTATTAAAATGTTTTAGATTTGATCATTCTGAAACACAAACAATGTATACAAGCATAGCAAATCTTGACAACCTTAGTTTATGGAAATACATTGCCAATGCTTTTGCACAATTTAGACAGTGTGTACGAAGTATGCAAGCAATTTTTGGTGGTTATGAATGAAAAACTGACTAGGACTTGTACTTTTGTTACCTTGATATCAAACAGGTTTTAATGTGGTTTGGTTTTTACTAGAACCATATCAAAGTTTAAAATTTTGGTATTGTGATGACCATTTATTGCATCTTTACAGAAAAAAAAACATCGGCAGGATATCTTGTATTAACAATCAGCAACAATCGATGATGATAGATGTGCTGGTGGTCTAGTGGTTATGTTTGCACACCCTGAGTGGGTTAAATCCCGACCCGCTACTCTTTTCCCATGTTATTCCCAACTCTCTTTCTTTCCAGTTTCTGACCCTATCCACTTTCCTAACTACAGTCAATACTTGAAGCCCCAAGGAATAGCATTTTTGAAAAAAAAAAAAAAAAAAAAAAAAAAAAACTATATCTAGTATATCTAGACAAACCAAGACCTGACTTTTGTTGATATTGCCCAGCCCTAACGTAGATTCAGACAGGGATCCAGGTTTGTCATTGTGTCCTGATCGTGGCCCTCCCTTCTGTTTGTCTCTGAGTGGCTTCTTCTTCTTTTGAATAATCCTTTGGCTGCTAAACTCACATACCATGTACTGCGTCAGTGTGCTGACTGACTTTAACTCCCTCCATGGCATGGGCATGCTTTACGCGTTGCACATTCCTCTCTCTCTCATTGGCTGGCTCCATCACTGCTTGCTATCCCTTGTCCTTCCTCCATTTAAATCCTTGACACGCACTTTGTAGGAGCTGCAAAGAAGCAGGAAAATGACGAGGACTGGCACCCTGAGATATACTGTGGAATCAAAGATGTTTCCTGGGTATTCGGGCTGTGTTCTAACGGCTTTCAGTCGATATAATTCATATAAGCATGCAAAGGGACATGATTCAATAAACTGCAGTCAAGGAGATACTGTATATGCAGTAAGTAAAGTAAGTAGTAAAACCCTGATTTTCTAGAAAAGAACACCATACAATTCAAGGGAATCAAATGATCATTTTGAAGGTATCAGAACAGTGGGCTCTGCTTTTGCTTTTTTCAAAGCATATCTAACATAGCATAACTGTCTTTGAAAAATTGACACTGCTTTGAAAATCCATCATTTACCTATATGTGCTAAAATTCAACAGGGCTGTAATATCAACAGTCTAACAATACAGTAATGATAGAAGTATTATAACTTCATATATTGCATTTAAACTGATTCAATTCGACATTCAATAGTATGATGTTGTTTCTCTATATACAGTGCTTAACAAATTTGTAAGACCACCCTAACCCTAACCAAAGTAAGGTTTATGCCACAGCTTATTGTTATCCATGAATGTTCAAATTTACTGATTTACACAAAAACTGAAAAAATAGAAAAGCACATCAATATTTCTTGATTAATATGTCAAATTATAGTTATTTACTTGCATTCCTGAAGAGAAAAATGAGTTTTAGTGGTTAAATGTTATGCTTGATTCATTTCTGACTTCTCAGAGAAGCCTAGTGAGCCAGCTCAAATTTGGGTGAGCTCAGTTTGAAATTCCTCATTCCTGTTCAAAATGGTAAAACGTGGAGAGCTGACTGAAAATGAAAGAGTCTGCATTAAAGCACTTCATGATGCTGGATGGTCTTTGAGACAAATATGACAGGTGTTCTAATAAATCTGTAAGCACTGTAAGCAAAATATTTTCATGCAATTCTTTTTTGAAATATTCACATTGTTTTAAGGAATGACACACTATAAGCACGTTGTTTTAACTTTATATTCTCACAGCTTTACCTCAATAAGTAGTCAATGTTTCCATTGCATCCTCTTTACAGTCCACTCCTCTGTGTTCCACATACAGCCCTGTTTATCAACTTTACGAGCAGTCCTCCATTTACCGTCAGCAGATAGCAGCTACAGCAGAGGTTAGCAGGGTTAACGTTAGGACAATGACTTGTTTAGTCAGCACCTTTAATCCAATTTTCTTTTAGCCTTTAGCTTGGATCTAAAGCATTTTATTGAAACCTTTAAAATCTGTACTGCTGCACTGAAGCAAATATCATTACCCATAATTCACTTCTTTTTAACAAAGAGAGAATACGCTTAGCGTAGATAAGGTTACACATTACCTGATACAGTTACAGTAAGAAGATCCTATTAGAGAGATTATGCTGTTTTCACTTTGCCTCATTCTGCATTATCTGCCGTGCAGTGATCTTCCTCCACGCTGCGAGTTTGAATGCAGTCATCTTTTGCTTTTTGTGTCATTTTAAAAAGGCAGTTTTTTATTTGAACTAGCCATCAGATCATCAGCAATGCATTATCCCTCTCCTATAGGATAAAGACATGATATAATGGTAGAAAATCCACAAACATGAAGCAAGAGGCTTGTGCATGGACTCCACAGGTGCTGTGCTCATCATATCTTTCATCTTTTTTTGTCCTCTCAGCAGTGAAATCAAATATAAAGACATTTTAAAGATGTGATTTTAATGCTTTAACCAAAGTAATAAGTTGGCATAAAACACTGTTTAACTACCTCATAAAGCTCAAACTAATATCAGACTTTAAATTTATATCTAAACTCAGTATAACTCAAATATAATATTTATATATTATATTTCAAAGATATTGTACGAATAAACAGAGCTCCACATTCCCGATTAAACAATTAAGTTAAACACTTGACCTAAAACAAAATCATAACAGAGATAGAGTTTGGTTGCAATTTCTGATCATTTAAAACAACAAATCATCCCACATGTAAAACTTTCACTTGTTGTGTTATCTAAAATCTGCCTTGATATCATTACACTATTACAAATGTTTATCAAGGTTTTCAGTTCTAGTATATTTCTTTCATCATTTTAGTCTGAAATCTTTTATTTGTCATTGTCTTTGTAGTGTAGCAAACTTTTTTTAACCAAGGTTGCTGTGATTATTGTAGGGCTTTTTAATGTTAGAGCTTGAAAATATGGGATTTTTGAAGCAGATACCAGCAAAATAAGCAGAAAATAAATAAGCACTAATACCAATCCATCTGCAAAAGCCAGAAAAAGGCTCCAAATATACACTATATTGCCAAAAGTATTCACTCACCCATCCAAATAATTGAAATTAGGTGTTTCAATCACTTCCACGGCCACAGGTGTATAAAATCAAGCACCTAGGCATGCAGACTGTTTCTACAAACATTTGTGAAAGAATGGGTCGCTCTCAGGAGCTCAGTGAATTCCAGTGTACTGTGATAGGATGCCACCTGTGCCACAAGTCCAGTGGTGAAATTTCCTCGCTCCTAAATATTCCACAGTCAACTGTCAGTGGTATTATAACAAAGTGGAAGTGATTGCGAACAACAGCAGCTCAGCCACCAAGTGGTAGGCCATGTAAAATGATGGAGCGGGGTCAGCGGATGCTGAGGCGCATAGTGCGCAGAGGTTGCCAACTTTCTGCAGAATAAATCGCTACAGACCTCCAAACTTCATGTGGCCTTCAGATTAGCTCAAGAACAGTGGTAGAGAGCTTCATGGAATGGGTGTCCATGGCCGAGCAGCTGCATCCAAGCCATACATCACCAAGTGCAATGCAAAGCGTTGGATGCAGTGGTGTAAAGCACGTCACCACTGGACTCGAGAGCAGTGGAGACGCGTTCCCTGGAGTGCCGAATTGTGCTTCTCCATCTGGCAATCTGGTGGATGAGCCTGGGTTTGGCAGTTGCCAGGAGAACGGTACTTGTCTGACTGCATCATGCCAAGTGTAAAGTTTGGTGGAGGGGGGATTATGGTGTGGGGTTGTTTTTCAGGAGCTGGGCTTGGCCCCTTAGTTCCAGTGAAAGGAACTCTGAATGCTTCAGTATACTAAGAGATTTTGGACAATTCCATGCTCTCAACTTTGTGGGAACAGTTTGGGGGATGGCCCCTTCCTGTTCCAACATGACTGTGCACCAGTGCACAAAGCAAGGTCCCTCAAGACATGGATGAGAGAGTTTGGTGTGGATGAACTTGACTGGCCTGCACAGAGTCCTGACCTCAACCCAACAGAACACCTTTGGGATGAATTGGAGCGGAGACTGAGAGCCAGGCCTTCTCGTCCAACATCAGTTTGCTGAACTCACAAATGCGCTTCTGGAAGAATGGTCAAAAGTTTTGCGTAAACACATTCTTAAACCTTGTGGAAAGACTTCCCAGAAGAGCTGAAGCTGTTATAGCTGCAAAGGGTGGATCAATGTCATATTAAACCCTATAGATTAAGAATGGGATGTCACTTAAGTTCATATGTGAGTCAAGGCAGGTGAGCCAATACTTTGAGCCTTGGATAAAATCTCAAAAAATAAGAGTAATTTACATAAAATCCCAGTCCATGACCCCAACTGTATTGCACCTGCAGGCCACCATAGTCTGGGACGCGCCTGCCCCCAAATTCTGCTATTTCATGATGTGTAGTAGTTTATAATGAATGACGGTCACGGTCATGTCTGAGACACCACCAAACAGGAAGTCTACATGTCTGTTTGTCCTGCTTCCTTGATGTCCGTCACTTTGACTAATAAGAGCATAGAATACTCTGCACACACAGCAGTCAAGAATGTAAACATACCAAATGGCAAAGTGAAGAGTGGTTAATTGGTGCTGTGGGATGGAACTGTGAGACAGGGGAAAAGTTTGTGAAGATCTGGCAACAACATCCCTGCATTTATCTTGTCCAACATCAGTGTTTGACCAAACAAGTGCGCTTCTAGAAGAATGGTCAAAAATTCGCATAAACACACTTCTAAACCCTGTGCAAAGCCTTCCCAAAAGAGTTGAAGCTGTTATAGCTGCAAAGGGTGGACTGACGTCATATTAAACCCTATAGATTAAGAATGGGATGTCACTTAAGTTCATATGAGTTGAGGCAGGTGAGCTAATACTTTTGGCAATATAATGTATCAGTAGACATCTATATTAGTTTGCCTCTGTTTGCAATTAGAGCTCAAAAGTGTGTTGTCAGAAGTGGAATCTCTGTTTATTTTCTCCATAGCAGATTTGACTACTGGCCATAATATCACCTAAGGCCGGCCACACACTAGAAGATTTTTTTAATCTGAAATGATTTTAAAACCGTGAGAGACCACAGACTTAAGGACAATTTCCAAAGATTTTTCATCTTTAATCCTCTGAATGCACACACTAGACGATTCAGCCAGACTGTCAGACCACACACCTGCTGACCTGCCTACGACCTCGCACGATCATGCGACTTCAAAAAAAAAGACAAAACACGAATGTCTGTCGATATTGTCTTGCTGTCTCTCCACAACAGGCTGTCCTGGCATGTGTTGCAGGTGAAGCAAAAATCATAATAAAAGGGAAAGACTCGGGATGAAATCCTGGCTTAAATTCAGTTGAAGTTGCGTTCATGGTTGTGCACAGTGAACGTACGTATGATCTGGCTGTGACGCTACCCGATCTGCTCGCTCTCATTGGTTGTTGTGGGTACTCCATCAGAGGCACTATGACCTAGACTCGTACATATCAAATGTGTTTGATATTTACGACTCGGGATTTTGGAGGCTACGACGGGATTTGGACCCTAACCCTTAATCAGAAAAATAGTCGTTTGCAACAAGGCTCCCCTCGGGATATGCCCCCACGACTGTCGGGGGAGGCAAGTCTTGTCCAGAATCAGGCTTAAAATCCTGTAGTGTGCCGCTGCCCTAAGGCAGACTTAGTATGAGCTACAAGGGGAATAATGGTAAATGCTCCTGTCGAAGGAACACATTTGTTTACCAACCTCATTTTGAGACAAACATGATTTGTATGTGATCTAGGGGAAAAGAACTGCAGCATCCTAGAGTTTCACAGCAACATCATTGATTGGTGGAGCCTGCTGTTGCTATGGAAATGTTTACCACCCCTGCAAACCTCACCTGACAGCTGTTGATAACGGCAATACACACACCATACTCTAACACAAACAACAATATTACATTATTACAAACAATTCAAAAAAGTGTGAAAAGTTGTCATGCCCAATTAATTTTTAACCTGTCATGTCTGACAGACTTTTTCACATATCAATAGCATTTGGGATATATCTGGGAAACACCCCATAGACTGTGTTTGGGAAGGACAGAACCTTTCAGAAAAAATCTGAGGGATGACTGGGCAAACAGTCTTTCTGTTGCATTCATTACTGGCCAATCAGAATAACAAATGACACTGACCGGTATCAGCTTGAAATAGCTCTGCCTAATGACAAACATGGAATCTGGCCAATCTATCAGCTTGGCTAGGTTAATTAATTAAATTAATCACAATGGATTTTGGGATGTGTAGTTCCTTCACTTCCAGAAAAAAAAAAAATGTTAATGGATGATTTGAGTGGAGAAATTAACATCTGGAGCCAAAGTAGCCTGAAGAGTAAGCAGTCACTATTGAGCTCTTATACTCAAGTTTCTTGTGCAAAAGTGTTAATTTCTTCATATTTTTAGGGGCCTGGCCCACATCCCACCCTGGGATGTACAATATAGGATTTTTGCAGATATCATATATGCCAATGTTTACATATAAATGTGGTTCAGACCTACAACTTGAAACACATTATAAAATTTTAGGAACAAGGATGAATTAAGAAAAAACTCTATCTGACATGACCTTATTGGTTCCATCCTTAACTCAACAAACTTAGTCATACAAATAGAAAACAATTGACAGCTGATATAGGCTGATATTGACAGTCAATATAGACAATTTTTACAGCCAGCACAGGCCAACATCTACTGCCAGTTTAGGCTTATATTTATAGCCAATATAGGTTTACATTTAGGGCTGCAACAACAAATCGATCAAATCGATAAAAATTGATAATTAAAAGCATTGGCAACAAATTTATGTGTCAAATATGGTGCCACTTGGCATGGTGCGGAGCTGTTTACGTCACACACAGACGGCTGGTAAATTTCACTTTTGCTTAGTTTAGTTCTCTGATCATAATCTGATGATTAGTGGAAAAATTGAGTAGATATATTCATCATCAACCGTGTCTCATGATGGAGATGAGACGCTAGCAATCAAAAACTAGCTCGTTGTCGTAAAAACTCTGGCAGAACTTTAGTTTCGTTTCTGTTACGATGAGAGCCTGGATAAAAACAAGAGCGATGGACAGGCGTTCATGTAATCCATGATATTTGCCTCACTTTGTGTTCTAAATGTCCGCTAAAACAGGAGAGTGTAAGGAAAAAAGTGAGCTGCTGTCACAGGGCGACAGGAGCAGCTGTGTGGGTGTGTGTGTGGGTGTGTGGGGGTGTGTGTTTGTGTGTGTGTGTGTGACACAGAGAGGAGAGATAGTTTGTGTGCCTGTCCATGAGTGACAGTCTGACAATAAGTGTGAATGAACTAATGTTATCTTGTTGAATAAGTTATCATAATATCAATAACCTTAAGAGTACCGCCACCCCGGGAAAAAACATCCGATTCATCGTTGACTCAAGAAAATAATCATCCAATGAACTGATGATTGAAATCATCAGTTGTTGCAGCCCTATTTGCATTTACAGCCAATATAGGTCAACAATTACAGCTGATATAAGCCGGTATTTGCAGCTGGTATAGTGTGATATTTACAGTGTATTTACAGATATTTACTACCAATATGTTGGTGGACATTTGTATGTGGCAGGCTTATATTTGTAGGCAATAAAAGCTGATATTTACTAACATCATAGGTTGATATTTACAGCCAATATTGGCCAATATTTACAGTCAATAAAGGCTGATAATTATAGGATACATAGGCTGATATTTACAGTCAGTGTTGGTTTATAATTACAATTGGTATGCAGGTGTTTAAAGCAGACGTATCAGATGTAAATATTGGCAGAAATTTTCATCCTCAGCTGATATGGATAATTAACCTAAGCTAATATCTGATGATAACTTAATGCTTCCATAATTTTTTCTTTCATTTAATGAATTCATTACCTTTGAAATTTTTTTTGTTTGTTTGTTTTAAATTTAAAGACAGGCATCAACAACAACAACACATAAATGTAATATTTTGTGATCAATATCAGAAGAGTGGTTAAAAAGAGTTGTATATACTAAAGGTGATTATCACAGTTTAACTTTACTTTTGATCAGTTCCCCCCTTTTTCCCCCAAGTTTTCAGTAACCCCACTTAAACATTACACAGAGCCCTAAAAGCACCCCATGTTTTCAAAAGTAGGAAGATTTCACATGTAGAAGAAATGAATACCTTTACCTGGCCTTCTATTGGTCATCCTGATGAGCTGTGTTTACTCGACTGCTTTTTCCTCTTACATAGATGTTCACAAAGTTGATTTCCTTGTTCAGACATATTGACTACTCTTTCATTTCCCAGTGCAGTAGATGTGAAGTACATCCTACAGTTGATTCTTGCTTTTTTTAACCAAATGTTAATCTAGATGCTTTTTTTGCTTTTGTACTAATTCAAAAAGTAGCAATATTTCTTTAAAAGTAAACAAAACAATTTTTTGTTTATGTGCATGCCTATTGTTTTGTATGTGGTATACTTGCATTTTCAGATTATTTTTTGTTTTTGTTTTTTTCCTTCTCACCTATCCACAATGCAATGCTGTCCCCCATGACGCACCTCTGCTTGCTGTTACCTGTATGTTAATACGCTTGAATCCCATTGGCCCACTGCCATCATGTGCTCGCTGCCTGCTAATTAAAGACTCAATCGACTGCCAAAGCAATGAAGCGACCCCTCGAGGCAACTGTAGACCTGGTACTTGGACCTTTCACCTTTTGCTTTGCATGTAGCTTCTTTAATTGTACTCTAGCCACTCACAAAAATTTAAGTTGGCTCTTTTGTTTTTGTGAAGACTCTTAAAAGTAGAAATATTTATCATTTATGATCACCAGTGGCAAACCTAGATTCTTCTATACCTGTATTAACTCCAGTAATGTTAAATTAATCGCACTGTTTTCTTTAATGTGTTTGCCTTGCTATGGTGTAGTTTCTCATTGTCCTTGTGATAGTTACAGCAACTTTTCATGTTGTGCTGTGCATAGACTAATACAAGATTTACAAATACCTCTGCTGTGTTTGTAGACAGTTCAAATCGACTCTGCTTTTCTTCTGTCCTGTTTTTTTTTTTTTTCTTTTTCTTTTCTTTTTTGGATGGGCAGGCATTCCCCCACGGCGTCCTCCAGCCCCTACCAAAGAGACCAGCACTTGAGAAGAGCAATGGAGCCAGCTCCCTGTTCAACCCCAGTGTTTTGCACTACCAGCAGGCGCTGGCCAATGCACAGCTCCAGCAGCCTGCTTTCTTTCCCACAGGTAAGAGCGTCCTCCTTGATTGACACACAAATAGAAGCAGAGCATGCAGGGGTCCACAGACACGCACTCACTGGAGGTGCTCAGATAACCTTCATTTCATCATCTTTTCTTGGGTTGCTTGTGCTCTTTTACATCGTCTTTCACTGATGTTGTCATTTATAAAACCATCTCTTTTTGATGATGTTGAAGTTTTCCTCACTTTTTGATACACGTTATTTAATGATTCGTCCAAAATTACCAAAGCTTAACAGAACTAAACAAAAAAAGTGAATCTTGCATTAGACCACAGGTGTCAAACTCAAGGCCTGGGGGGCCAAATCGGGCCCATTGATCAGTCAAATCTGGCCCCCAAGGTGATCTCATATTTCTGTTACAACTGGCCCATCAGTCTGAGGTCTGTAGATTTCCTCAAGTATAAAAATTTAAATTTATCCTTGATGATTTAAGATATCCTTGTGAAGTCACAAAATCTGAAAAAGTGGAGTAAAAATATTTAGATAAGAAGTCAGGAATGTGGGAAAAGAAATTAATTTGTGTTTTATTTCACATTTTCAATTTAGCATCTCACAATTAGGACTCAAACTTAGGATTTTGACTTTTAATTTCATACTTTGAGCATTTCAACTCATGATTTTGACTTCTCATAAAATATTTTGAGCTTTAAGATTCATAATTCTAAATTTTAAGTGATATTTTGACCTTTTTAACAAATTGTTTTGTATTTTACCTCATATTTGCAACTCCGGACTTTGACTTCATAATCACATACTTTGACCTTTTAGACTCACAATTTAAAATTTGCAACTCCGGACTCTGACTTCATAATCACATACTTTGACCTTTTAGACTCACAATTTAAAATTTTGAATATTTTGACTTTTAACATCATGATTGCATGTTTTATTTTATATTCTGACCTTTTAAATTTATGATTTTGAGTTCTTTCTAATATATTTGCCTTTAAAAAACATTATTTTTCAATTTCAATTTCTTGTTTTGACCTTTTTGAACTAATACATTTACTTTTCTCAGATTGTGAGCCTTTAAACTTATCTTTTCAACTTTGTAAATGTCAAAATCATTTATCATCAGTGCTAAGTTTTTTTTTTCATATTTTATTACTGGTGAAACAAGGTTGACAGTTAATGGTTAAAAAGGTGACCCTGCTAGGCCCTCAGCTTAGTCTTGAATCCAGAATCCGGCCCCTGCTGTGATTGAGTTTGACACCCCTGCATTAGACTGATACTAAGCAAAGGGATGAATCCACATAAAATTACAAGCAAACTCCTGAACACTTGGTTCCTTCAGACGGGATTGTATTTACCTTGTTTATGAGGTGAGACCATATAAATGCCCCATTCGTATTGGTTTCACAATAATCAATAATGGAATTTTTCCTAATGCTTCAAGGTCACAAATTGTGATGTGTTGTCATTAAAGAAAGACATTTGGCTTCTGCATTCATTAGACAGGACAGCTGATGAGAGATAGTGGGAAGACATGCACCAAACAGTGCCTGAGCCTGCTCGGCCAACTGAGCTAAACCAGTTCCTGAACTGAAATGTGATTGATGGCAGATTTAGTGACAGCAAAGCCCATAACTTCAGTTTTTAACCACATACCAGACCAAAGGGAGCTATGTCAAGTTTCAGGTCAGGCATCACCTTTGTCATCTTTTATCTTCCTTCTCCAGGTGGCATTTAAACAGATAAATTTGATGCTAGCATTCCCATTGGAAAGTCCAAAAGAGAACAATCAGGGTAAGAACCACAAAAGAATAGCGCTGCTTTTTGCATGTGCTAAACCTATGCAAATGACAGGAAAAGATAAAGCATGTGCAAAGGGGAAATCGAGGAAAACTGCCAAGCAAAACAAACAACTACCTGCTTGCTCCTGTCCCATTTTCATGCATGTAGAAATGAGTAAATATTCATTTCTGTGCACAATTGTTTCGTTCCTTTGTGAATGAGTTTCTATTGGCTTATTTGCAAAAGCCAGCACTAATTGCTAAAGGCAGTAAGAGTTGTGGAATTTTATGTCAGATGAACCCAAGTGTCATCTCAGCCTTATTTATTTCTTTTCCAATTTGTGGTCCCTGCGTTTTTGTTTTTTTTTTTTCTTTCTAGTCTCTTAGTCATACGTAATTCTCTTTTTTGCTGGCACACATGCATTTTGTGCATGTCTCAGCACAAACTCTGAGTTGTTGGTCTGAAAACTATTTCCTGTCATGCTGTGTTGTTGCAGTGACTGTCACCTCAGCACAAAGCCACTGATGGCAATTTAGCTTACGGAAATATTCACGCAAATTGTGTGTGTATTAGCATGGCAAGGCAAATAGCAAACACTAAATCTTTGCTAATGTTGGTGCCATATGTGCACACAGTTCTTTCTTTATGGATCTGCCTGCATCTTTTGGCATCCAAGTTGCTGTGGCTCATCAACTATACAGTTAATCTTTTCCTGTACAAGACTTTGATGCTAAATAAGTTCCATTTGAAGGCCTTAACACTCACATGAGAGTTTGCTTGCAATTTTTTGTGATTAAAACTAAGAATTACCTGTTTGTAAGACTTTTTTGTGACTGTTTTTAGAGCCACACTGTAAAATATGCATAGAAATAGGATCTGTTCATTTTTTGAGAAGAATAATCAAAATTTTGGAGCAAAAAGTTGAAACTATAAAGCCATAAATGAAAGGAAAACCAAACTCTGAATTTGTGTTTAAAAGGTTCTACATTTACAAGAGAAAACTCAATATTAATTTTAAAAAGTTGTACATTTTGACTTTATAAACTTTAAAAATGTTCAGTTTTATCCAGTCAGAAACCAAACTGAAAGTTGTGATTTAACTGTACGGAACTGTCTCTTCAAAGTCCAAATGCCGGTGAGAATATGATGATTCTGGACTTAAACTACCATAGCTCAGTCCCAGTAAAAATTACAGATTTGATTGGGCTCTCAATCGCAGTATTCATGCATATTTGGTATGATTTTCCTCCACATAATCGACTATTTTCAATTTTATTATCTCATAAATGTATGACTTTTGTCTCAAAAATGTGTTTTATTCTCAAAAATTAAACCAAAGTGTAACTTTCTTTGGTCTGGTGGTTTTTTAAGAGATGTAAGCATAACTTTAGAATCTTTAAGCGACACTAAAAAGATTTTAAAAAGTAATTGCAAACAGCTGCTTTCTCTCTCATACTGTTTTGGGTTCAAATATGACTAAAGATCATGATTTCTTTAAAGCTCTGGCATTTTTTTATCACTATCCGTAAACCTTGAGATTCTGTCGTTTCCAATCATGTGCTGTTGAAAACTTTGACCACCATTGTGCCATGCTTTCTAGTGCCTGCTGATATAAACACATAATTGCAGGCTTTGATGAGAGCAATGAATATGCATTTTATTACCTCTTAAATATGACACACCTGTCCCTCTGAGAAAACACAAGAGCACAAAACAAGCTAAGGCACTGTACCGTCTGTCATATAATAGCTTCTAAGTAATGTGGAATAAAAAACATCTATTGGACCTCTCTTGTCTCTTGACAGACATCTTTATTGGAAAAACAGAAAAAAGCCCATTTTAAAGCCAATTTCCTCAGATTAATTCAGCTTTTCTCACTAATTCTTCAGCAGTTTTTACCCCCTGCAATGAAATGCTCATAGAGACTCATATAGACTAACTGCAGCTGAAGCTCCCTGATGAATGAGTTAACAGCTAATACTGTCACCCGCAGCCTCACTGAGTCATTGCTCGTCCGTCTACCTGCTCTTTTGTCTCCCTGTGGTGTGAGAAGTCTGACAGCCCTCCTCATCCCTGTAGCTCTCTCTCCATCTGCATATGTGTGGGAAGTAGCCCTGGGTTAAAGTCGTGAATGGAAATCATGTTTTCAACAAATCTTACAAGCTTTGGATGGGTTCTTGTGAATACTAAAACAGAAGAGAGATATTTAAAGGTTCCTGGTCATATTTTTCAGATGTATTCTGATGCAGTGATTTCTGTTCATTTGGTTAAATCTGTGTGTGTATGTTATTGTACTGACACTGCATGATGCTGCTATATCCCCTCAGATTTCCCTTCTTTTGTCTAGTCCCTTCCTTTTTTAGCTACATGTGTAGATTTAGTTAACTTAATTCCTCTCAAATTTTCATAACAAGTTTATAAATGTACCTGTCGCATTAGACATGTTTCAGAAAAGCTAATAGAGCCATTGCTGTCTGTGATTTATAGCAGTCTATTAATGACAGATTGAAGACGAAACAGTTCAGAGATTTCAAAAATAAAGTTGCATTAAAACAAAATTATTATTATAGTCTTTCAGCTATATTTTGGTTATATGATAACTTAATTTCCTACAACTTTATAATTGTTTTATTTAAGCTAGGGGTCAACTAGTAATCCAATTGTTGTGGCCGACATTCAGTACTTGGCTTACCTTCCCACAGCTGTTCTGTGTAAACAAGTCAAGTTCTGCTTAAATCAGCATGTAAAAAATCAGGAAAAATACTTTACATTTTTGTATTTTTGCAAGGCTGAGTTGTCTGCAGGCTTTTTCTGCCTCAGTCCCAGCTGAGAGTTTAGAAAGCAGCACAAAAGACACTTTTGACAGACTTTTGGGTACCGATCAAGACGACTCGTCTCAGCACAGCATGGAAAGAAAGATTCCCCAGAAAGATGAATCCATCACAGAGTGAGTTCTCAAAAGTCATAAAATGGAGGGCTCAGCTACAGGGCAGCATGCATAGAGGAACTATTTACTGTTCTATTGAAAGAGCTTTCAGATAGACCAGTGGTTCTCAACCTTGGGGTCCGGACCCCCTTTGGGGGGTCGCAAGACACTGAGAGGGGGTCACCAGATACCTTAAAAAATCTAGGAATATTCTTTAGATAACACTGTCGCCACTTTTAGTACATTTTGCCACTTAAAACTCATTTTTGTCTATTTTAGACCCTTTCCATCAGTTTTTCTCCCTGTTTTTGCCACTTCTATCCCCTTTTTTGTTTCTATCAAACACTTTTTGCCCATTTTAACCACAATTAACCCTTTTTTGCCAGTGAATATAAATTTTTCATCCCATTCCACCTAATTTCCACCACTTTTTAATCCCCTTTTACCACTTTTTGTGCCCATTTTGCTGCTTCAATACATTTTTTGGTTATGTTTTTGCCACTTTTATCTAATCTTTGCCACTTTTAACGCATTTTTGTCCTTGGAAAAAAACAATTTCACCACCTTTTCACCATTTTTGCCATGATTAACCAACTTTAGCTATTTTTAACCTATTTAAATTGTTTTTGTCAAACATTTTTTTCATCTAGAAGGCTAAATTAATAAATAAAGATATTTGTTTCTTTGATAGAGTGGTTATTATCAGGTCAAATATAAAATATGGTTTTCACAGCTTAACTTCACATTAGACCATGGATCTGCTGACCTCCATAGGCCCCCAATGTGGCTGGGTCCAAGAAACCTCCCCCTTTATCCCCCCTCATAGGCAAGCCTTGTCTGCACATGACTGTTCTTAAATGTTCATGGCTGTTCAACAACCTTCAGGTATAGTGCGGGTCCCCACTCTTTAGCACCTTTATTTTGGGGGTCGCGGACTGAAAAGGTTGAGAACCACTGGGACAGAAGATACTTGGAAATATGGCGATAACCTTTTTAGTTCAGAATCAATAAAGAGGGAAATGTAGAGATGAGAAGGGCTGGTTTGGGTAGAGTGGAAACAAAAGTGCAAGAGCTCTTTCTTTTACAAAATAATTTATTGTTTTCTGATGGGAAGTGTGTGGGGGGGGGGGGTGGCATGGCACAACACGTGGTCCTACTGGTTCCACAGCTCATTATTGTTAATAAAAAGTTTACCTTAGGACGTACAGGAACAACTTCTACAGCCTGTGGCATTTAGTGCTAGTCTTTGTGAATTAGTTGATATTTGTAATGAGGTTGATTTGCATATGAGTCAAGGAATTTGTTCTATATATCTATATGCATACAGACGGGACAGGTGCAGCAAGGGAACTATTTGCTTGGCTGAGCAGCTTTTGCGCATTTTGTGTGCAGCTGGCACCAATTTCTTCCTTGCACAGGTTTCAGAATGTGCAAAAAGCGGAGATATTCTTTTGTGGATATGCCCCTCAGAATGTTCACAGTGAATTCAAGCTACAGTTCAGCTATTTGACTGGACTACTAGTATGCAAGCACTGGAAGCATGCTCTCCTCCTATGCTATGCTAAGTAGGTTGCCTTCTTCTTGATGACCTTGGTAACGAGTAGTAAACTATTTGGATGTCTAATGTGAAAACATTGACATCTTAACAGCTATTTTGGTACAAATATAATGTATGCTATCCTCTAGCTTATTGTGGTATAGGGAGGCAGATGACAGTGTGACTGCTACTATGTTACACATCAATATTTGTGAACTTCCAAGCACTTTAGATGAGAACCATGCTCAGAACGCCTTGTCGATTTAGTCCTGTTAATCTTTAGAGAGCTTTTGCATACGGCATCTCATAGTCTGTCCAGCCCTGCCTGGGTAGCATAAGTGATTTTTTACTTACAGGACACACAGATCCCCTGTTGTAATCCGTGTAGTGCACACCTTGTAAACGGAAAGTTTGAAAGCTGAAATATCAATAAAGATGCCTGCAAATTATCTTATAGCGCTTTAAAAAGCATTTTCTATGCAACGTCTCATTCGAAATAGAGGCAGACCTGTTTGTTTTCACCAGGCTGATGTATGTAAACATTATTTTCTGACTAATACCATAACTGAAGGAAGGAATAAACCTCCTCCTCTGCTTGCACATTTACAACCAGCTGAAAGCACGACTGTAACAGCAGCACCTAAGCTTTTATTTTTGTCTTGTCTAACCTTGTTGTTCTCCTCCCTCTAATAACCCATTTATTCCCTCTCTCTCTTTCTCTCTCTGCATGAACACCCCAGGGTCAGTCTTGTGCATGACTCCTGCTAGCAGTCTTGGTAGGTCTGACCTTCCCTTTGCTCTCTCACACACACTGTTTGTATAAAAGGGTGGGTGGAGGGTTTGTGAGTAGGTTATGTCTGCAGCCCTTACAGGTGAGACAAAAGGTCATTGCTTCACTTCATATGGCAGTGATATATGCTTTTAAAATGAGCTTTAGAATGTCCTTTTCTTTAGCCTGAGATCTGACATGATTTATGTATTCCATGTCCAATTTGTATCACCTGAAAGAGCTGTTCCTGTTTCCCACTGACTTTCTGGCTAATGACTGTCTGTTGTTTATGTTTTAAAGGCAGTTTGGATAAATTCAGATCTGTTCTTAAGCTGTAGGATAGCTAATGTCTGTTTGCTGTGCTGTCTTCTATCAGGAAATTTAAATCAGTTTCCCAGAGAAATTATTTCAAAGCTTCTGGAGATTTTCTCTTTGTTCCAAAGGGGATGGGAATTACAAAATAATTCTTCATTATTACAAGTTCAACTTTGGAAAACAGTCTGCCCCCCTACTTTATTTCTTTTGGATAATTACAGACTAAATTACCTACATGTACAATCCATTTTAGATTTACTCCAGTAGATCACCTTGGATGGCAACTATGAAACGGAATGTAATGGCTGCAGTGAAATCTTTCAATGCAAACATTTTCTCAGCATAGTACATTCATTAAACACTAGGGATGGGGATACTCCTTGGATACTCCTTATTGATCCGAGTCCTTATTGATACCACTATCGATACTTTTCTATAGTTTGGTGGAGACAAATATTTACACTCGATTGGTCTTAGCTGAGTAGTGCTTGAGTTAAAAGCTATAGTTCAGTCTGTAACATCTGTTTTATATCCCTCAAATATAAACCCATTCTTCATATTCACAACTGTATTTATTAAGGATTCTCGTCTAAAACTAAATTTTCCCATTTTTATGTGTCATTTGAACACATCGTGACATTTAGAATACAGTCATCTAATTTACTGAGGTTACCTGAACGCATAATATTTTCCTTCTTTCAGCTGTTTAGTTTGCTAATTAACTTTAATTCTGCTGATTCCACCGCGGATTTCTACACTGGACTAATACTTTTAACAAACTTGCTCAAAGTTTTGAAACACTTTTCAGCATTTGTCTGAGCAGATGAAGAAGGAAAATGTTCTGAAGCAGCTGAAGAGACTGGTATGAGAGCCTGTTACTCCCAGTGCAGGCGGATATGAGTGCATGTGACTCGCAGGCAGTGTCATTTTTCCTTAAGCCATAGTTGAAGGTACCACACTCAGTACTGATGTGCTTTTAATTTATGTTACTCTTGAAAGAACTTAAGTATGTTTTTACACCAGTTTTATGACGTTACGTCACAGAGCCTGTGAGACTCGATAACAGTATCAATAAGCTAAAACTTTATTGATTTTCGGGTATTTCGATCCCCATCCCTACTAAACACACCACAGTTTCTTCCGCTAACAGACCAGAGAGTTATCTAAGCAAAAAGTCATGTTGTTGAAAATAGTGAATTTGTCTAACATTTTTGTGCATGTTTTTGTGACTTCAGCATTTTTTTTTACCTCAGACCAAACACAATATTTTAACATATTAAAAGAAAACCTATGAAGACTGTGTAGACCAGACCAAGCATCACAAAGACACAAAAATGAACAGAACAGTCAAAGCCTCCTGAAGCATAAGGTAGGATAAGGTGCTGCAGGAATACTCTCACTAACCAGCCTAATTGAGTGTCTACCTTGTGTGTCATATTGGTGTATCTGTGATGGCAGCAGTGCCTCCTGGAGCCTGAACATACATGCAGAAGACACATAGACTTTGCTTGCACAGTTCTCTGACCACTGATGGTAATATCAGACGGGATTTCGATGTCGATTGATCATCAAAGCAAAGTGCTCATCAAATAGCGTAAAAGTTGCAGCCTGACGTGTTTCGTTTCATGTGACTGACATTGCACTTCCTGCAAAATGACTATTCACCATCACATTTGTAAAACAGTTGAGATTTGAGCCGTAGCTCCTTGGAGCCTATCAGGTCCCCAGTTGAATCGTTTCAGCTGACTCTGGTGACACAAACTGCCTCTAATAGAAAGATGGAGACCACAGCGATAGGTGAACACAGCTAGAGCTCAATGTAAGCCTGCTTTAATTCGACCCCAGGTAGAGGAAGAAGGAAAATGCCGCGCTTTGTCTTATTCAAATGCCAAACTATCCAGATACTAGGACTGCTGGAAAGATAAAGTTGCAGCCATTGCCGCTCGTCTTTGCCTTCTTTGTTTCTATTGGTGTTCTGGAGCCCATACATTGTATAAATAGGGTAAAATATTTTTAGCTTAGCAGCTAAATTACCTTGAATCTTTCTGGTGCTCTACTAGTTAGAAGTCCTGTTTTGGAAAAAAAAAAAAAATTCCCATCCCTGCTGCCTAAAATGTGGTTGATTCATCTTTATTGGTGGTTTTTTTTTTGGTCTTGTTCTTCTCTGGGAAAAACAGCAAACTGATTTTCCGTATAAATTTCCTTATTTGTGATTGTAATCAGCTTCTCTCCTCTTGTTTTTTTTTTTTCTCCCATGCTCTCTTTTTGTTCTTTCTTTCTTCCTATCCTCCTTTGCTTTGCGTTATGAATGGTTGCATGCCATCTGCCGGTGTAACCCTAACGATGGCTTGCTGGCTCTCTGTAACATCCGCCACCTCCACCACAACCATCAACAACAACAAATGATACCGTCGACCACACACATCACACCTGTTGCCATTGTTACCATTATGCTCTACCCACCTGTCCATTGCTACCACTTCCCCCCTCCCTCTCCCTTCTCCCCCCAACCTCAAAACAAAGTCCCAATGATGTACAGTGCTACGCCTGCTACTGTCTCTGCAGCAACAACTCCTGCCACAAGTGTCCCCTACGCAGCAACAGCACCAGCCAATCAGGTTTGCTCCTTTTAAAGCTTTCTTTCATCAGTCCCCGGAGCTCTGAATAAGTGCTGCCATCTAATAGCAAGCTGCAATAACCTGCAGCTGAGCCTTAGCCCACGCCCAGCCCCTCCTTATCCACCCCTTCTGCCTGTACTGGGTGTGCTCACGCTGGCATTAAAGCCAAATATGAGAGGGCTTATTACAGAGGGGTTACCTAAGCCGCTGCTCTGTATTGTGTTTCATGTAGAAAAGCAGCGCATTAGTGCTGAAGCACTTCTTCAAAGCTCCCACATTTGCAAAGTAGTAGTTGTGTTGTGTTGCAATACTTCCTGGTTTTGTTCTGCATGTTTTACATTTTTTTTTTTCCACTTTTTCTTGTTGTTGTCAAATAAGCCTCTCCATCTGCAGCAGGGGGCATCATCTGTACTGCTCATGTGCTCTGCAAACACACATTCAAGCAAATGCATTCAGGCTATTTCTGCAGCACATTTAAGAGCCTGTTTGCATTTAGCATTAACATCCATCCTGGATAATTGGATATCAATATTCACACTTTACAGTACATCATTAGCCCACCTCACAAGTAAACAACAGTAGGTACACATAATTGTCATGGATCCCTGGCTTACTGTGGATTATTTATATCCATCCAGCCTCACTGGTCACTTTTTGTCTTGAATTTAGGAGTCATTTCAATGTAACCAACACCAAACAAGGTTTATTTACAAATATTTTTTTCACTACATCCTTTAGATGCATGTTCACGTCAGAATGAGGGAGAAAAAATCTATAAGAGGCACTGCTAACGTCTCAGTTTGTCCCTAATTCGCCTTTATTCATCAGCAGATTCACTATACAAAGCATGTTGGAATACCTAGGCATGAGCTAAGAAGTTTCCAAAACACAGGTTAAAATTTCAGTCATCTCACAATCATAAAATATTCAGCAATGTAGGTTAAAATCTCTTTAGATTACCAACAAAAAAAGCTTAAAATCTTCATAAAATCCCTTAAATTAAAGCCAAAATTTTCATATTATCCCAGAAATTAAGAAAATTAACAATATATTCTTAAAAGTTTAGGATTAATATAGATTAGCTGTATTTATGACAAATGAGGGGAGCTATGTGAACAAAGTGTGATGACCAAAATCTCAAAATTTCAACCATCAATGCCAATATCTCAATGAATTCACAACAATGTGGTTGAAATCATGATTGTGTCAAAAATAATTTAAATTAGATGTAATAAATAGGATTTAAAAAATCAATAAAATTCAGGATTATTAACTAAGTAGTATGATGTGTTTTAAAAGAGGCACTAAAAGCTGCTTAGGTCTTTGCTAATTCCCCTCCAGTCATTTGTATAGCCAGCGGATTCATGGCACAAATAAAATATTTTACAATGATAACCAAAATCTCTAGAAAAGCCTAGATATGAATAATAATCACAACTTAAAGAGCTAAAATCTCAATGAAATCCCAGCATGGTAGGATGGAATGTCTTTAAAATTTATGGTTATTATGGTAGTACATCACCATTTTTTCTTTTGATTTACATTTATGACAAAAAGTGGAAGTAAAAGCTGTTAAAGAGGTACTGTTAGTTGCTAAGCTAATCTCCAGTTCATCCTGATTCATCATTAGTATAGTCAGCACCTTCACGGTACGTATTACATTAGTTTATCTAACCATAAGATAAGAGATTATTCAAAACACAAGATATCCCAGAAACAAGATATGCAGCAATGCACATCTTGATAAAATTCCAATACTATAAGGCTAAAATCTTGCTGAAATTACAACAAACTAAGCTAAAATTTCAACAAAATTAAAATAATGTTGGATAAATACAAATCAATTACATTTAGAAAGTACTTTTAATAACTATCCTTGTGGTACATGTTTATGAAAAAATGAGAGAGAAAAGCTGTTAAAAAGGCAGCATTATCATTGCAGTTGATTGCTCATTGACCCTGAATAAGTAAAGTCAGTGATTTTTCAAAAAAAAAAAAAATTGTCTGATGAAAGATGTGTGAAATTCCAACAAAGATTGCCAAAATCTAAAAGTCTGAACAAAAAGTTAAAAATCTTGATCAAATCCACACAATTAAAGCTAAAAATCTCAATAAAATCCCTATAATGTAGTAAACATATCATAATATTTCAGTGTATTTACTATATACCATGACATTATTAACTTTAATGCATATTTATGACCATTACAAAGGGCACTGCTAGCCTCTTACCTCATTGTTTTTTTTTCTCCGTAATCTAAGAGTATAGTCACTGGCTTCATGGCACATGACATGCTACCTAGCCAAGCCACCTCAAAAACCCACTCTAAAAACTTCAATAAAATCCCACTGATGAAATATGCACAAAAAAAAGGTAGCCGACATCTGCAAATTTAATCAGTTCAATCAAAGCTATAATTTTGATTAAATCTCCAAATTGTAGCAATTTGAGATTCATTTTTATGATAAAATTAGGGAGAAAAACCGTTAAAAGGCACTCATACTTAG
Organism: Cheilinus undulatus; assembly: GCF_018320785.1. Taxonomy (NCBI): domain Eukaryota; kingdom Metazoa; phylum Chordata; class Actinopteri; order Labriformes; family Labridae; genus Cheilinus; species Cheilinus undulatus. The sequence goes on from NC_054888.1 coordinate 4,455,459, forward strand.
CTAATCCTAAATTCACCCCTGTTTAATCTCAATTCCAATGGCCTCTCTAAACATAGCATGCTGAATCCCTAGACATGCTAAGAGGCTAGTAGTGCCTCTTTAACAACTTTTCTCCCTCATTATGACATATCCATGATTTTAAAGGGAATGGTTATACACTTTGATTTTAAAAATAACTTTGGGGGTGCTGGTTCGACTTACTCCTTACTATCAGACATGAAGTGACTAAACCAATCCAGATGAAGGCTTCCCAGACCACTTTGAGCTGTTCTGAATTAAACTGAATTAATCTGAATTAAATTGTAGGTACACATTGTGGTACGTTTACACCAAGCATTAAACATTACCACTTGGTATCTGATTGCCCAGTAAGGATGTTATGGCGGTATAAACAGGGTCTTGGATTTTTTCCCTTCCTAGTTTCACCTTTTTACCTCTCTCTGGTTATGATAAAAGGGAGAATAAATCAAGAGAGGAAACAGTTATGGGCCACGCTTGTCAGGATGAGACAGACTCAAGAAAAATGATCACAGAAGCCGTCTAAAAATGGCCCCTGTGATCGGCGGCTCTCCTGTTGCTATGTGTCAGCAGGAGCCAGGAGATGCAGGGCCAGCTTACTGAATGCCAGTGTGACACACATGTGCCCCGTTTTAAACCTGGAAATGTCTGCACAATGCTGGCACGCCAGCCTCACACAGCTGGCAATCATTTACAAGTGGTTAAGAGCAGAGGTGCTCTGAGGACACGCAGATGAGAAGTGTTACACAGGTCGATAGGCTGTGTTAGCGGGAGACAAAAGGGCTAGCAGGAGGATATATGGACTTAGATTATCCTTGTTTTCAAAGTTGATGTTTTTGCAAAGACCCATTAGACATAGTTTTAGAGGCATTATCATGAATTTAAATCCATTTTTGCACAATTTCTGCCCACTTTTCCTGATTTACTGCCTGGAGAAGACAACTTAACACCAAATAGTGAACAAATATAACCCCTCGTGATCAGTATGGCAACTACAAAGCCTCATTACAGCAAAAACAACAACAAGAAAACAGAGCCTCAGAGTGTAAAAATTAGAGTCAGGTGTTCTAAAATGACACAGTAAGTGAAAAAAACTCCTCGAGATGCTCCTTCTGTCCTCAAACAATGATCTCTTTCCCCGTAACTCCTGCTTTATTGCCCCTCGCTGGCCAAACGGCTGTGTGCTCACTTCCAGTGAGTCACCGTCTCTTCCTGTAATTGGCATGCAGCAGCAGTAGCAGCAGGAAGCAGCGCTGCTCTTTAAAGATGCATGTGGGACAAGGAGCTGGAGAAACACTGACGTCAGCCCCTCACTGACTGTCTCCCTCTGTCCCCCACCACCACCTCCTCTATTCTCCTCCTCCATCCACACTCTGCATTCAGATCGCTCCAGCCAGGGCACCGTCAACACGTTTGATCACCTGTGCTACGTTGACCTTTTTTAACGTATCTGTTTTATTTTTAAACATCGCAGCTTGTGATGTTTGTTCAGAGCATGTGCTGTTGTCACTGTTCTTACTCAAAAGCAGGTCTGGGTCCGAACCGCTGCAAATACTGAGTTTAATAATACAAAGTACCCATGATTTTTTTTTTTTTTTAAACCTTTAACCGCAGACACATTGTAAATGCCAATTTTACAAACATCATTGGTTTTTTCAGCTTTTCCAGAAGATTAAAGACTATAGAAATAAACCATGGGATTATCATCCCTTAGGATGTGTAATTAGAAAAAGATGGAATATTTGTCACTTATGATATATACTGTAATGAAAATCATTTACAGAGCAATTATCAACACCAAACTTTTGCTTTCCCAAACATAAAATCCCAACAATTATGCAGCAATGTATCAAATTAACATGCAACAATACTGGCAAAAAAAATCCCAACCATTTTAGATAAAATCTCATTAAAATACAATTTTGACTGAAAACTCAATAAACTCAAACACTATAGATTAAACCCCCAAAAAGAAGGCTAAAATCTAGCTAAAATCTACCAAAGAAGGCTATATTCGCATAGAAAGAAAGAATCCAAACAAAAGCCCAATTCTGGATACAATTTCTGTGATATTAAAATATTGTAAGCAAATATTTTACTAAAATCTAAGAGAGTATGCAATATCCAAGTAAAATCAACCAAAATGTAAACTAAAATCCAGCTAAAATCTAGCATACTTGAGAAAATTTTGAAACAAAGTAAGCTTAAATTCCAATCTTAAATCCAATCTATCCACACTATATTGCCAAAAGTATTCACTCACTCTTCCAAATAATTGAAATCAGGTGCTCCAATCACTTCCATGGCCACAGGTGTATAAAATCAAGCACCTCAAGCATACAGACTGTTTCTACAAACATTTGTGAAAGAATGGGTCGCTTTCAGGAGCTCAGTGAATTCCAGCATGGTTCTGTGATAGGATGCCACCTGTGCCACAAGTCCAGTGGAGAAATTTCCTCGCTCCTAAATATCCCACAGTCAACTGCCAGTGGTATTATAACAAAGTGGAAGCGATTGGGAACAAGAGCCACTCAGCCACGAAGTGGTAGCCCACGTAAAATGACAGAGCGGGGTCAGCGGATGCTGAGGCGCATAGTGCGCAGAGGTCACCAACTTTCTGCAGAATCAATCACTACAAACCTCGGATCATCACCAAAATCTAACTGATTCTTCCCTGTCACTATCCCAATATTCCCTGAAAGTTTGGTGAAGATCTGACTTTCCATTCTTGAGTTATCTTGTACACATACAAACAAACAAACAAACAAACATACAAAGATGCAGAACCCTTTACATAACCCCCTGCCAATTTCATCGGTGTAGGTAAAAATAAATACAAAATACAGCACAATACAACTTGACGGTCGCCACAGGACCCCGATACACCGACAACCTCCTGCTTTGCGTGTCCCCTGGCAATGCCTGTAAATTAGAGAAGTAATATAATATATAATATGTTATAGAGATGTTGTATATATTATAGCTATATACAGTGCTTAACAAATTTATTAGACCACCCTAACTCTAACCAAAGTAAGGTTTATGCCACAGCTTCCCTAAATTAACAGCGTTGGTAATTACCAAAATCATTTTTTATGTTTCTGCAATGGTTAATACACCAATATGTAGAAGCTCTTTAACTCAAATGATATTTTTAATGCTAAAATAGAATTATTATTGTTATCCATGAATTTTCAAATTTACTGATTTACAAAAAAACCTGAAAAAATAGTAAAGCACATTATTATTTCTTGATTAATATGTCAAATTATAATCATTTACTTGTATTCCTGAACAGAAAAATGAGTTTTAGTTGTTGATTGTATGCTTGATTCATTTCTGACTTCTCAGAGAAGCCCAGTGAGCCGGCTCAAATTTGGGTGAATTCAGTTTGAAATCCCTCATTCCCGTTCAAAATGGTGAAACGTGGAGAGCTGACTGAAAATGAAAGAGTCTGCATTAAAGCACTTCATGATGCTGGATGGTCTTTGAGACAAATATGACAGGTGGTCTAATAAATTTGTTAAGCACTGTATATAATCTATAATATCGAATTTTTTTTGTTCTTACCTCTTTTTCTGCCAACAGATGGTGTTGCAAAACTGCATGGGGCTTGCTCTTCTCTCAAGTCTGCTTCTGAAATCACAGAGCAGGAACGCATGAGTGATGGTTTCATTCGATAAATTTGTCTGAATAATCAGTGGGTTAACTTAACTCCATTGCTCTGGGATGGAGAACAAGATCCGCTTCGCTCACTCAGCAGCCATTCCTCAGAGTCTGGGTTGGAAAAGTCCGTCTCTGTATGCATCCAGCTGGATAGCGGGTGCCTTTTCTCTCCAAGGTACAGGGGAAACCTTGCAGCATTCTTTAGCCTCTTGGCCGGCAGATGAATGAAAGCGCTGATCATTGGATTTGCTGTCGGTTTCAGTGAGTAACTGATTTCTCACGCAAAGGTTTAGAGTTTCTTCCAGCGTCCGCTGGCGAAACTGGCCACTCGACTCCCTCAGTTTTTTGGGGGGGCATTTTGTGCCATTACTCGGTATTTTAGAACTTTTAGCTTAGATTACCTCCATCCCGGCTTCTCCACTTCCTGCTCTGACGTCAGTGGCTTTGATCTACCGTCTCTTCCGTGTTCCGACTACGTATCCCAGAAGCCCCAAAATTACTCACAGGGAGCATGAGAGCACCCCCTTGTGCCAGACACCGAAAAAAACACTTTGGCATATATATATACCTCAATGGCACTCAAGTGTTGGCTTTTAAATGACATATATACATCAGTGACACTCATGAGTTAATATCAACAAAATCCAAAAACTGAAGTTTAAACCTCCAGGAGTAGGCTAAAATTTAATAAAACCTCAACACTACTGGTTAAATTTCCAAAATGTTTACCCGATTTAATAAAATCCTTTAAACATCCCAAAGGCAGGCTAAAACCCCAGTAAATTACAAAATTAAACTAAAACCCCAACTAAGATAAAATCAAGCATGGTAAACAAAAATTCCAATTTTAAAAACAGAACAATCTAGATAAAATCCCCCCAAATTAGGCTAAGCTTTAAAAAATCCCCAAAGATGTAAGTTTAAATACCCAGAAGTATGCTAAAATTCCCATTAATTCCTCCAAATGTTAGTTAAAATCTCAACTGTGTAGGATATGTCCTTTAATCCCCAAATCAAAGTCTGCAACATCAGATTACTTCCCACATAAAATTCTAACAACAAAATAACCAAGTGTTGGTTTTAACAACAAATAAAATTTGTAGTAATGTGGCTAACAATTAAAAATACAGTAATAAAATCCACAAAGAAAGTGTAGGCACAAAGTGTTAAACCTGAAGGAAAACCCAAAATCCAAACAATGCAGCAATATGGGAATGAATGGAGAAGACTGACAGCATCAACTTAAAACAATGTTTGATTTTAAAGAATTAAGAATTAAAAAAATGATTAAACACAAGCAGATTTTAATGAAAAGAAGGGTGTTTCTGAGGAATAATTGTTTTCCGGAATTTACTCAAATTTTCTCCCCGACCTTGTTTGTTTTTCCACAGCTCTTTTTTTTTTTTTTTTTGTATTTGTTGTGTTAATGTAAGAATGGATGAAATTAAAAGCCTTTAAAGATATTGGACCCAGTTAACTGTAATGTTTGTCCAGCAGTTGTTTCATGGATATTTCAAGCTTATCAAGATGATTACAGTGACGTTTACAATCATGTACTTTGTCACAACTTGAGCTAGAAGAGCTAAACATTGCCGGATGAGTGCATTTATTACCCACAAATTCCATTCCATTACATAAATTGGGATTATCAGACATAAACAGAGTGAAAAAAAGCCCCAAACACATTTATAATTTCTCAAATATTTACTTAATTTTTTCCAGCTCATAGACACATTTGCAAACAGTGCTGTCTGTCTGATCGTCATAATAGTGATGTCTTGGCACCCCTTGCTGTTCAAATGTGGTATTACACAACAAATTTAAAAGCTGTTTGCTCACTCTGGCTTAACTGACATAAGGAGAAAAATACAATATAATTTGATATATTTATATTCAGTCATTATTTTTATCACATGTATTTAAACTAAGTCAGTGTGATCAGATGAATTCAGGATAATACATGGATTTTAATGCACAGCAGTTCAGTAACTCACTCCTCACTGTCTTCCTTGAGACATTCTGCACCAAATCTACCTGCAAACAGTCCTGGGTGTTTGTTTTATCCACCTGTGCTTCCAGACGGGTGGGGTTTACCTCCCTGTCTGGCAGATCCCACCCATCTGGCGCTGTGTAATATCATTACTGCAGAGGGGGCGCCTCCTCTCAGCCTGCACACATCACTCTCTCTCCCCTAGTGACCCTCTGTATGTGTGATTTGACCAGTGGCTTCTGTCCTTTGCTGGCTGTATGTCGTTGATTAACAAACATTGTGCAGCTCTGTCGTGTTGGCTCGCTGCCTGGGGCCCGAGGCTGTTCTACTTTTCTCCCCCTGGTTCTTTTCTAAGTCTTCTTCTGTCTCTTTCTTTGTCACATCTAAGATGAGTTTTATCTCCATAAGAAAGAAAGGCTGGTCAGACCTGGGTCAAATGCTATTTGTTGATTATAAAAGACTTTTACTTCAAGGTTGGGCTGGGCAATATGGACAAAATGACATCTTGATGTTTTTGTTTGTAAAGAAATTAATGGTACACCAGAATTTTAAACTTTGATATGATTCTAGGAAAAAATCTCACCGTGTTTCAACCTGTTTGTTACAACAGCAACAAAAATAGGAGTCCTACACACATGGACAAAATTGTTGGTACCCTTCTGTTAATGAAAGTAAAAAACAGTGGTCACTGAAGTAACTTGAAACTGACAAGTAATTATAAATAAGAAATTTAAAAAGACTGTGCTGTTGAAAGCAAATCATAAAAAGCTAGACTGGAATTTGCCAAAATGCATATTGACAAGCCAAAAGCTTCTGGGAGAATGGATATTCTCCAGAGGACTCTGGACAGATGAGCCCAAACTGGAGCTTGTTGGAGTCACAGCAGCTCTATGTCCACAGATGCTAAAAAGAAACATCCAAAGAAATGAAGACTATAGCTACTGTGAAACATGGAGGAGGCTCAGTTATTTTCTGGGGCTGCTTTGCTGCATCTGGCACAGGGGTCTTTAATCAGTCCAGGGTCCAATGAAATCAAGACTATCAAGGCATTTTGGAGCCATAGTTCTGCCCAGTGTCAGAAAGCTTGGTCTCAGGTCATGGGTCCTCCACAGCCCAAAAACACGGCTGAAAACAGCCACAAATGGCTAAGAACAAAACACTGGACTATTCTGAGCCCTGATCTAAATCATGTTGAACATCTGTGGAAGGAGCTGAAGACTACTGAGATGCCATCAGTAGTTTACATTCAAATTAAAGAGCATTGTGGATGTGTGGCAGGGCTATTAGCCTGAGCTACAGGGACAAGCAATGGTGGCAGCCTTATGGAGCTTCTGACCAGGATTGTGATTCAAAATATTAAGAATTAGTAGGGCAAGATTAATTAGGGCCCACAATTAATGCACTAGTTTTTAATTGTGAGTAATCTCATGCCCTATCGTCCCTTTCAGCACACTTGAATAAGCCATATCAGCATCTCCCTGCAGCCACAGTGATGCAAAATAAGTCCACCACTGCTTCTGAATGTCTCGTTTCACTTAAAAAAAAAAAAAAAAACTCACACACAGTTCAGTGGACAAGTCAAAGGCATCTGAACCTTGTGTGAACATTTACCTTTTTGCTGTTCCCTTATTTCATTTTCAATTCACAGCAAGTTCCTTTTCATGTCATGATCGTTGATCTTCCTATAAAAGATATCCTTTGTTGAGGCAGTAGAGAAATCCCAAATGACATAACATGGCAAATGACATAACATGGAAAATGACATAACATGGAAAATGACATAACATGGATAATGCAAAACCAGGGATTCGAATTTAATGCTGAGGACACAGTACAAGATTTTTTGCTGGATTTTACGCATGATTCCCAGTTGGACTAAGTCGGCAACTCTGTACCAGTCTGCACTAGTTGGGTACAGTCGGCATGTCTATTTAGGAAAAGTCTGTTAGGGTGTAAAAAGACCTTTAACGGTGGCTAGAAAACATCCCTTTGAAATCTTGTGCCTTATTCTGACGGGATGCCTTCTTTAAAGGGGTGAAGACAGAGAGTTAGGGTGATGTTATTAAGAGTCCATGTACATTGGAATACGAGGAGGAGGATTATGTGCACAGTTAAGCTGTTAGGATATTAGGATGTTCATTTATGCATCATAATGCATCACCCTGCATGACTGCAAGCTGCCGTGTTGTAGCTGTTTGTCAGGAGGTTTTGGACCCACCTCAGCACCACCTCTGATACAATGTGGACAAACTTAACTAAAAAATTTCCCTCAAGGTCTATAAAATATCTATTTAATCTAATCTAATATAAAGTTAGTTTGAAATAGAGTTTCAACATGGTGATTGCTGCAGAAGGCAGCTTCAGTACCAGATTGGCTAACATGGATCAGGCTTTGTCTTATATTTTCTACAAGCTAGACTTGGGCATGGTCAAAACTGTTAAGCTGAGGACACACTACACAACTATTTCAGTCTTTACATATTTTGAAGAGACTGGGAGTTCATACTAACAGACCGGTTTTAGCAGGTTTTTGAACTACTGAAATACTGGGGATCACACACAGGAGGAATCACAGACTACACGATTTGTCAAAACAACTAAAGCCAACTCATCAAACTCTCACGTGTTTTCAATGGTCACTGCCAAATTGTGTCAATTCCTATCCCATTAGAAAGCTCCAAACAGGAAGTCAAAAGCATAGAGTATCCGCTACTTGCAAAATATACAATACACAAATACAATGCCCGAACACCCGATGGTAATTCATCACTAGACCAACATTATGTCTCATTACATTCAGTGGGTCACAATAACCACTGATGAGGAAAACTTTAACTTTTGAGGGGATTTGACATGGAGAATTTGGCATAAAACCTTTAATGTTTGCTAGTATACTCACCCATGGCGAAATTAATAGTTTTTTTGGACTCATGCCAGAATGGACGATCAATCCATTGATTAATCAAAAAGGTAAATAATCTGTTGTTGACATACCATTCCAGCATGTTCGCAGCTCCCCTGTGATCTCTGATCAGGGCTGCACTTCGCTGCAAAACGCTGTAGACACGCTTCCAGTGGGTGAGGTGGCTTTCCCTTGGTCAGAAGCTAAAACGAAGCTCTGTCTTAAAGCCAGACTGTTTTTATGTTGTTCCAAATGGACACACACTCACAAACTGTCAGGTGAGAAGTCTCTTGGCTTCAATCTCTCTCCAAGTGTTTTGCTTCTGTAGTCTCACACCTGCGATTTCCCTGAAGGTCTGATTAAATCAACCTGAGCTTTGTTTTTCCCTCTAGATTCTATGCATTGAAAACCACTGTCATACATAGGGTAGACTTGTAGAAAGTCTCAAGAGGAAGTGTTTGAACAGGATGAAACCTCAATCTGGCCCATGAAAAGAGGTTCTCTAAGTTTTTGAGCTTCTGTCGCCTCATGTAAATTAGGTTGCAGTGATCCAAGTCTTGAACTGGATTATCAACAGAGTTGATTGCCAGAAGAGGGTTTTTCCTGAGTGTTTGCTGCTCCTAAAAAGGAGGCATTCAGCCAATGGATGTTGTTTAATTAAAGTGGCTTTTAGTGATGATCTCAGGGATCTCTTTGTGTGATTAAAAGCTCAATCAAGAAGGAAAATATTTGGTAAATCATAGGGATGTAACAGTTTGTGTATTATCCTGAACCGTCACGGTGCACATAGTCACATGCCTGAATCATTAAAAAATAGAAAAGAAAACAATTGTGACAGTATTTAGCCACCAGCTTTGGTGGCAGTAATGCTGGTTAGTGTATGCTGACCACTTTAAACAACCAACAAAAAAGAGTAAGTAGCCGGCTATCCAAACACAATAAGGAGAAAAGTCGAAAAGATATAAGGCTGTTTTCTGTTTTGCTGTTCGTTTTTATTTTATTTTTATTATTATTATTATTATTTGTTTTCCTTTTTTCTTCTCTTTTCTTTCTCTTTTCTTCCGGGACGAGATGTTTAATACATCACAGGCTGTATCAGCCTGATTGTTGTAAATAACACTAGATTGAACAAAGTATCAATTAATTGATTGATTGATTCAATTTTGTATTTTGGACATATAAAAAGTATCAGCTCCACTAACGAGGGTTAAAGAAAAAATTATAAGTGAGATATAAAATTATAAATCTCTGACTTTTTCTTTTTTATCAGTGAACCAAACCCGTACCAAGCTGTGACCCCAGAACTGAGTTACGAACCAAACCATGACCTCTGAACTGTTACACCCCTCATTCAATTTAATTCATTAAGCGTTAAGCAAGCTGTGGTTTCAAATACATGCACAGTTCAAATTCTACAATTGCTGCAAAAAGTTGGAGGTAAAGCCTGATTGCATAGTCATTAAGGGTTTGAAGTATGTTTGCAATGCTAAAAAGTCATTCACAGTGAAAGAATTTAATATATATAAACCGATGATAACATTTTGGGGCATTTATGCAGTTACTGTAGTTGATTAACCTTGCAAAACAGATGGATACGCCCATTTCCTTGTTTTTCACTGGCAAATCCATCTCGCAAAGCTCCCATCTGAACCGTTTGGTCCCGGTTAGAAAGTGACAGGACCAATCAGCTACGAGGGGCAGTACTTTCAGGCGCATCAGAATTGTGACGTAAACAAGCAGCAGCAAGAGCTGGTGCAGTTATGGAGGAAGAGATTAGCGTGGATGCTGCTAAAGTGCCAGTTTTATCAGAACTTAACAACAATTCTTCATTAAAAGAAGAACAAAGAACAGCAGTGAGTTGTTTTCTTTTCAAAAACAACAAAAGTACAGACAGTATAGTCACCATGTTTCGTGTTATTCCTTAGTAGCTGCGCACGTGCAGCTCGATAGCAGCTATGTCACATGTTTTGTTGCCCTTATTGGTCTGTAGAGATGTGACAGAACGGTCATCCAATTACACTCCGAGTTTTTTTCAAAGCCTCTGCCTTTTCTCAAACATTTCCTATTGAAGCTTTCCCAGATGGATGTGTGAAACACATCCATCTGGCATGTCAGGTTAGTAAGACTGTTGATAATACCGTGCCGAGAGAGAAGGGCAGACCTGCAGTAAAGTGCTGGCCTCAATGGCTATAGGTAGTGTAAAAACCACCCTCATATTTTTATATTGACCAAATTTTGGATAGTCGGGCATCTTAATGACAAATGGGAGCCAAAAGATTTAAAATTGCAACAGCAAATTGCTTAAAAAAAACAGCTGTAATTGCTGGAGTGTTATCCTAAGATTTCCTCTACAGAAGGAGTTGCTAATCTATCTCCATGTCAGCAGTTTCGATATTGTTTCCTCCCATTTTAAACACCAAAGAGGCTAATTTGCAATGAGAATAATAGTGTTATTATTTTTTTATTTTAAAGGGATAGTCTATATTAATGAACAATACCACAACAGTGTTACTTTGCCAGATTACTTTCTACTTCTCTGTTGTCCCTGGTAGAAATCACTTTAAAATCAAAATGGAAACATTTTTAAACATGCAAGTTACATTTATCATAAGTACAGTTTGAGGAATTTAAGGTATAGCGTGTTAAATTGGGAATATTGGTGACATCTAACAGTAATTTAAATAGGCCTACTTTACCAAACTTATTGCACTTAATGCTACTAGGCAAAATAGTGCACTGTACCTTTAATAGTAAGCGGAAGCAATAGGTGAGTGTTGAAAAAAGTAGCCATAAAAGAACAAGCCTTCACACATAGGCTGGCTACACCATTGAACATATTTATCGGTTCTAGTGTAAGGACCCACCACCACTCTCAAATTTCTTAGAATTTCCAATCAAAATTAAATGTTTAAATGAAAAAATGGGCATTTTGGACTTAAACTGCTACAAAAGATCTGTTTGATCTAGAGTCATATCCTTAAAAATAAAAGCACATCTTTCCTTTTGCCACATATTTTCTTCTAGGTGCACATCCACATCCCAATGAAAATAGCTTTGCAACACTCTAGAGGCACTACTCAAGCCTTTCCAAGACTTCCGAATGCTGCAGCCCAATTTAAGAGCTGAAAATTCTGGGACCAGCCAAAACCTTCAACAACACTGTTGCAGGCATCAGGACTTAAAAAAAATTCAACATGATGCCAAGTATTTTATTATATTTTATTTAAAACATTTTTAAAACCACGTTTATGTTCTTTAAATGAGGAAAGAGGCCTCACACAACCCACCTTTACCTGCACTAGGCAATTTATGACCCTGTTTGCCCCCTTGATGACCAGGCATGCCCTGATCCTAGGCTTGTCAGAACTGGTTAACTGTCTAAATAATCCTCTGATGTGTGGAGTCTGTTTACTGCTCCTAATTGAGATCTCCAGATTGGGCTACCTCCCATAAAAATACCTTCAGTAGCCAATGAAAATAAGCTGAATGTCAAGCATCACCAACGGGATGTTGCTTAAAAACACAACAGGTGACGAAGTTGATCGTTCTCCATATTTGCTTCTCTTCTTAATTCATATTTAATAGTTACAACAAACAGTATTTGCAAGGTCAGCAGTCTCACTGAATCTTATAGTGTATGCATTTGAAGGATTATGGTGTTAAAATTTGGTTTGGATTGACCATAGACATATGGTCTCCCATGCTTTAAGTTCAGTTACGATTTGAAAATCCTGTGCTGTAATGCCAACCTTCTAAATACTACTAAAACCGGGGTGTCAAACTCAAGGCCCGGGGGCCAAATCCGGCCCGTGTTACAGTTATATATGGCCCTCTAGCATGAGGTCGGCACATTTCCTCACGTGTAAAAATGTAAACTTGATTGAAAACATAATTTTTAAGTCATAAGAATTAGAAAGAGTAAAGAGTTGAAATAATCTAATAAAAAAAAGTCAGGAATGTGGGAAAATACATTTGTATTTTCATTTCATATTTTTAATTTTGCATCTCACAATTTTGACTTAAAATTATGGCTTTGACATTTGCAAATCATAAACTTGACTTTTTATCTCATATTTTGATGATTTAGATTCACAATTTTAATTTCTAAGACATATTTTGACATTTTCAACTTCTAACTCTGACTTTGAATCCCAAATAATGGCATTTTTTATTTAAAATCTAAAAATTTTATCTCATATCTTGAACTTTAAAACTCATAGTTACATTTTTTTCTCATAACTTGACATTTAAAATGAATGATTTAAAGCTTTATCGTATATTTTGACCTTGAGAACTCTTGATTTTAAACGTTCTCTCATAGTTTCATCCTTTTAACTCATTATTTTGTTTTATTTCTCATATTTTGACCTTTTCAACTCCTAGCTTTGACTTTTAATCCCAAATATTTACCTTTTAGATTAAAAATCCTACATTTTTATATTATCTTTTGACCTTTCAAACTCATAATTTTGAATATTATCTCACAATTTTGAAATTTATCCAGCTAAAGTATCGATTTTTTTTATTTTTTACTTTTTTTGTCTCAAAATCATGTATCATTAATGTTAAGTTTTTTTTCCCCATAGTTCTTCTCTGGTGAAGATAATGTTGACAATTTATGGGAAATTTTGACCCTGTTAGACCTTTAGGCTAGACCTAAATTCACAATTCAGCCCCCGCTGTGATGGAGTCTGACATCCCTGCACTAAAAGGTTCATAAACACAAGTTTTCAACCATGGGTCTCTCCATTTCTGCCGTATTTTGATTGCCTGAAACCAACATAAAGTGCATCTAAGTTCCTTCCTCCAAGGTCATAATGACAGAAATTTTCCTGTTGGTAAGCAGAAAATGGCAAATAGTATTTGACCCAGATCTTACTGGGACATGGTACAAATAGCTGCCTTTCTGTTGTTTGCACTTTTGTTCTTATGTACATTCTTGTCATGTTTTAAAGTCAGTTACAATGTCATGTCAAAGTTATGCATATTTTACAGTAAACATGGGAGTAATTGAGCCTCTGATTGTTTGAGGCAAGCTAACTTTCCTTGTTTTCTGTGTCTGTCTCATACAGATCATCCTGAAGTAAACATCGGGAAGGAAACGGAGTGTCACGAAACTGCACTAGGAAACCCAAAACAGCCCCTGTGTAAATACTACCTTACCTCTCCCATAGAGGTCCAGCAACCTGCATGCTAAGAGTGTAATACTTCAATTTAACCGTAAGAACTGCAGTGCCGGTGTAACACACAAACACACACACAGAAAAAAAGATATATACTGTATGTATTGCTAGAAAAAACTATTAACACGAAAAGGTCAAAAATATTCTTATGTACAGAGCTACATAACCCACTATAGAGGTCATTTTAACAACCCAAAGTACCGTGGATCCCCCTCTCTTTCATATTTATTCTGCTGCATAACGTTCACCCTTTGGTAAGAAAGTAAGAAGCCTGATTTGCACTGTATGAACAGTATAGTGCTTAAGGAGGAGTACAGAGTGTGACAGAAAACCCGTGCACAACAGCGCTTCTCTTTCTACAAAATTCAATGTCCTTGGGGCAGACAGGTTCATGTTTTTTTAATGCGGATTGTCCTTTGCTCACCTGATGCTGTTAAGACGCCATGATGAAGCTTTCCCCCTCTATTCCTCTTCGCCAATTCCAGAAACACCTTGCCAAAGCTCTAAATAACATAAAAAAAAACAAAACAGCCAGACTTGATCTCATTTCCTCCTCTTTTGCCATTGCTAAAGCTACTCATACACAACGAACCCTTTATTTGTTTTTGAAAGATTGTGCACGGATTTTTGCATGTTCGTCTGGGTAAGAAAGCACCCAGAAAGTCAACGCCATTACTGAAAATAAAAAGCCTAAAGGCTCAAGTCTGTGCCAAGGGCTTTCCAAAGCTTGAGGGTTTTGTTCCAGACATACCAAGCCTTGTTGTGTGCGTGCATGTGTATTTGGAGACTGATGGTCTGCCGGCAGACTGGGACTTGGAGCGATGTGGTGACGACACCAGGAGAGGTTTTGGTCAGTGTCGGGGCAAGGGACTTAAGTGCTAAGACTTTTAAAAAACACGGTGCATTTGACGATGTTCGTCAAGCAAAAGATGACTTGAACTTCGACTGGAGGGCTATCTGTGACCGTCGGTTGTCCTGTCCAACCCTACTATCACCGATAATCCTGTTCCATTTTAGAAAAAAACTGTAGAAGTGCCTAAAAAAATGCTCATCAACAACACACACATCCACTTAAGACACTGGTGGTCAGAAGCTGCGTGGACTTTTTTGGGGAAAGACCTCACAGAAACAGTAAATCTTCATGAAAACATCACAAGTGACTTTATCCAAATGAAAAAGAAGTTAAAAAAATGACAAATCAACAATAGCTTTGTAGAATGTTTGGTGACTTTCACAGTGTACCATCATTTTCTTACCATTGTTTTTGAGTAGTTTACATGAGGAGTGCGAATGAGAAAGAACAATGTATTGTAAACTGTGTAATGTATGTAAAGTGTCTCTTATTTTGAGAGTTTTTATTCACAGTTCTAGAAATGTAATCAAAGTTATTTAAAAAGTTTGTGTTGTGTCTATTACCAAGGTATGTTCAAATTCCCCTTAATGGAAATCCCACCACCATCTTCATCCAGAACAATCCTTTTAGTTCAGATTTTATGATTGTAAAGAAAGGCTGGCTACACACAAGACATGGGAGACCACAGATCCCCCAAGAGTTCCTACCGATCCCTAGCTTTTTAGTCTTCTGAATGCAACCATTAGATGATTCCACAAGATAACAAGACCACACACTTCGTAGTGGAAATTCCTCAGACATGATTTCTCATGGCTCCTGATCCACATGTGAAGCATGAAGAAACTAGAACTACCCCCTGGCGGTTCTATCTTTTCTTAAAGTTTCCAACTGCTTATCAGTGAAAGTATGGATGTGGGTCAAGAAGGGCTGGGGTGGTTTCTGTGGCATGATTCCAAATGACCTCAACCTTTGACCTCCATATCTAACCAGGTCAGTCATGAGTAGGCATTAGCAAATGTGCAACCCTAACCCGCAAAATGTTCTTTAGACACTGTATTTACAAGCAAGGGATGAACATGAGGCCCAGTGACCTGTGCCTTAGACCAGTGGTTCTAAACTTGTGCAGTCTCAGGACCCACCACCACCACCCCCTAGATGACCAATGCAGTGTTAATTTTGTCGACTAAAACTATTCGTCAACAGCCTTTTTCCATGACAAAAACTAGATTAAAACTAACAAAAATAGATCTGTGATGACTAAAACTAGATTAAAATGTAACATAGTTTTTGTCGGACATTCAAAACCCATAATATTTCTCCACTGTGGGTAAATCTGTCAAAAAAACAATGCAGCTTTATCTATTCTGCCTCTCTGCTGTAGAAAGCAGGGACCCCAGGTTTGGCAGGGTGCAGAGAACACACTACCATGACTTTGTACCAAATTTAGGCAAGAAAATAAATGCTTGGACTAAAAGTTAAGACTAAAATGTGAGGACTTTTTATGGACTAAAACTAGGCTAAAATGTTTTGAGTTTTCGTTGACTAAAACTTGATTAAAACTGAAAATGGTAGAAATGACTGAAATCAGACTACAACTAAAATGCATTTCATTTAAAGACGAAAATTAAAACTAAAATTAAAACTAGCTGTCAAAATTAACACTGGAACAATGACCCAAATTTCTAAAAATAAAAAAATAAAAAAAATAAAAAATTCAAAATTCACAATGATTATTGAAGTTTGAAGGATCCACAAAAAATAGCACCCCGACCCACCAGTTGAGAACCACTGTTCTTCACCTATGACCTCCAAAATCTGGAAAGCAAGGGATAAACGTGACCTCTATTCAGTTTACTCTTGGGTAGGGGAGAAAATTTCTGCCATGTTTAATAAAAATCTGTCAAACTGCTTATGAAATAAAAGATGATATACAGGATGAACAAATGGAAATGAGGCATAAAAACAAAAATGCAGGATGGTGGATATTATCCACTTGTTGTCCTTGCATATGTTTTTCTACTCAGTAAAAATGAAAAATAGGAGATGAGTGGTGGGTGGGTGGGGGAAATTCCAGATGAGAAGATGGTATATGCTTATGTCCTCTGCCGTGTTTGTGAGCTTTGAAAATTTGCAACATCAACTTGATGAAGCTGCCTGTTCATTGGCTATTTCAGGAGTCAGTCCAATCTGTAATAATAAGTATCAGTGATTTGAGATTGGGGAAGGCCCCGACTCAATCTAGAGCAGTAAAATCATCATATTGACACCACATTTTTGAGGATTATATATACAAAGCAGCCTGAAATCAGCACCCAAAATCATCCCTGAAACCGTCTAGTGTGCATCCAGCCTGAAGTTGTCAAAATATCTGATGCTTTTTCGATACAAGTCCTTAATAACATGCAGTCCTTGGTATTTTTTTACAGGATTTATATCATCAAAAATGACAGAAACCTATAAATCTGTCCAGTTCTTTCAAATTCAAGAGTCAGCAAACACTGGCATTATTCATTAAACAGCGTGTCCTAACAGCATGCAAATGTCAGAAATCCCTTCTAGCAGCATCAGACTGCATTCGTGTAATATTTAATACTCTACCCAGCAGTTTCAGTTCTCCTTTTGAACACTTTGGCAAAGCATGTATTTTGAAAATGAAGAAATGGAAGTCAGGTGCTTTGAACTGACGAGCATTTGATGGAACTGATTTGTTGTCAAGCCTTTGTGTTAACTCCATGTAACGCCTTGTTTCGACTATGTGTTTGTTGAGGCAACTCAACCAGAAGTCAGTTCTTTCCTATGGTAATCTCTATATTATCTGATGTATCTTGAATTTTCATCAAGCACTTTATAAAAGTCAACAAACCATTTCAATTAATTTAATTGCTTATGTTGTCAGGTGGCTTCGTATGAATGAAACAACCTTGTTAATCTAGTTTTACCATTTTTAAGATCTTAGTCATGTTATTCTGCTAAAATGTGGTTATTCATTAAGCACAATCAGATTTTATCCAACAGATTTTATTATGAAACAAAGATTTGTTATAAAGTTAGCCTGTGTGCAGGAGTATGACTCATTCAGCTGTTCATACATCTTTTTAATGGGATGTTCCACCAAATGTGCTTCGTTCCTAGCAGGTCAGTGTCTGCTCTTATTTGTTCCTATTATATATTAGTCTGGTTTTGCCCAGTAACACATATTTCAAACTACTAAATGCCGAAAACTGTCAAACTTAACCCCTGTTGATGGCTACATGTAGTTTCTATCAGGTTCAAATCTATCTGTAAAGAACTGTGCTTTCTTGTACTGTTCTTGCGTTGAACACTAAAGGCCAGCTCAGACTACACAAATTTAGACAGATTTTAGCCCGACTGCAACGTCGCAGCTCATCGTCAAAACTCAAACCCGATTTAGGGAACGACAAACGGTCTTGTACAGTAGTGACGTCAGCATACGGGGGTCAGGGTCACTCTTGTAGTGTGGCCAGGTTGTCTGCCAAGGCGGGGCAGATTTTTGTTGTATAGTCTGACATGGTTCTGTCATGAACAACCAAAAAAAATCATGTAGTCTGAGCTGGCCTTAAGAAGCATCATTTGGACACAAGTCAAAACAAGGGGTTACCCTTCTAATACAGAAATGGATATTGTTAATGCATTGCTGTCTCTGCTTTGTAAAATGAACTAATAAGCTCTGTAGATCTCCGTCATTCCTTGTCCATGCCTACGACAGCAACAGAACGGACATAGAAATGTGGCACAGGAGGAAAACAGCATGTCACATTGCACTGCGTTGCTTGCAGGCTGGAAGGACTTTGGAAACACTTGAAATGCGCAGATTTTGCGACAGTGCTTCCTCACATTGCATGCTGTGTTCGGACATGCTAAAGTCATGTTTATGTCTCTTTCAAGCACATACTGTCCAATATTGCAACAAATCTGTGCAATTTAGACTGTGTGGAGGAGTTTTATGGCAATTTTTGCAAATTAGAAGGAAAAAGACCCAATATTGGGTGCCTAAGACTTCTACCTTTGTTGCTATGGTATCGAATCTTGTATCAATATAGTATCAGAGAAGATTCTGGTAAAAGACATCCCTATTGTTGACCAGGGACCTCATCATACTAAATCTTCCTTTACAACAGTTCTGATGTATTTTCATGGTGCTTGATTAACATTGACAATCCACAAATCATACCTTGGAGGTTAGAGTTTCCCACTCTGGTTTTTGGTTCCATTCACTCTGATTGTCTTCATAATGATTTGTATGTTGGTATTTGTGGACAGTGGTAAAAATAGAAAAAAGTTATATTTTGTTGTAATTTATGTTCTGTAACTCTTGGTCAAAATTTTAGTCAGAAACGATGTTAACTATTCTATTTTAAATGAATGTAATTTATTGAGCTGTGCTTCATTCTGCACGGTTGGTCATTTCAAGGTCTAACCTGTCTGGTCGGTGAATGAGAAGGGCAAGGGCGGGGTTTAAAAGTCTACCCGCCAACCGACAGGGAAGCTACTGGATCTTTCTTGCCTTCTCATTGATATAAAGATCACGGTGTTGCAGTAATGAGCATAGTTAGAGTTGCTTGTGTCATTGGGAAAAAAATGTTTATTGTATAGATGACATTTTACCAAAAAAAGAGAAGAAAATTTCAAAAAAGATGTACTTTTCACTCTAGTATAATAGTATTTCATAACAATATTAAGTTGTTGCTGTGGCAGCCAAATGTTGCAATTACTAAAGTTGGGTATTTTTGTAAATGACATTGTTAAGTTTGTTTCTTTTTGCTAGAACACTGTACACAAAGTAGATTGTAAAGAACATTTCTTATTCTTCACTGAGACTGCAACAATGACCTATTTTCATTGCAAATAACAGCCTCTGTAGTGCTGTGACTGTAACACTTCAATAGATTAAAGTCATCAATGTTACATAGATTATATATAAATATATATATATATATATATATATACATATATGAGAACTAAATAATCTATAAATCAATAAGTCGATGTACAACGCTACCCCAGACAATGGGCCTTTAAAGTGAGCTAGGTCAAAAAGTAGCATCTGGTGTGCCGCTAAGTAGCAGGGACATGTGTCGCAAATTTAGCAGCATGTGACGCCATTTACCAAGCACCATCTTCCACCAATATAATCCATATGTTAAAACCAGTCCTCTTGCTTTATGACATATGCATTCAGTAAATGTCATCAAGCAAGGAAACTCAGTTTCTCATAGAGTGTCACAAAAGACAAAAGATTTATGCATTTAAAGCAGATTAATGTAAATGACATAAAGAAAGAACACTGGTATTAACATATAGACCATACTGCTGGTGTGATGCCAAAATAGTTGAACTGCTGGGATATGCCATTATCACAGCACATGCTGTTAAAGTATGTGCTGCTGAAACACCATATGCTGCTAAAGTGATGGCATTTGCTATAAAACACAGGCTGAATCAATGTCAAAAAGACCACCTAAATGGCACGTGCCATTGAAATAAAGGCAAAAATGCTGCTGCAGCAGCACAGTAGTAGGAGTAATGACATATGCTGCTAAAACAGCATATGCAGCTTAAGAAATGGCATATACTGCTGAATTTATGGCATATGCTACAACCTTACCTGCCTGCCAGACGCCACTGTTTTCGATCTCTGCATCGCTGCTTTAGGTTCCACATTAAGACGTTTTATTCAAATGTATCACTATAGTTAAGGATTCCACTTTTCTATTGGTTAAAGTGATCTATATGATTTCCTTTTAGAGGTTTTTGCCCCAAATAGAGCAGTAAATTAACTAAAAACTACGATAAACAACTTTAACTCAACATGTTGCATGAGAGCATTTTTTTTCTTACTAAACTGAATGTTCCTTGTGGAGAAAAAAGTCTGTACAAAAAATGTCCTTATTTGGTGACCCACAATGCCCTCGAAATGTAATCTTTTGTTTTTGGAAATGTGTTGGCAATGATTGACTGATGGTTAAAAAAAACTAATAAGTAAGCACTTTCTGAGCAGTTGGTCAACTGAGCAGACTCAGCTTATCCAAACACTTGCCTTATCTTGAGTCCATTGTGCTTAAGGTTTCATGTTTTAAGAGCTCTTTTATCCAATTTTATGAGAGATCTGAACATCTCTCATCTTCGCTCCCTGCTAAGTTTCATTTCAAATATCTTTATGTCCAAAACAGTTTTTAAGGTTTTAATATGCACATCATATAGCCAAAAGGGGGTGCCTGCACATGAATGATCAGTCATTTTTCTTAGCTTTCTGTCTTCTGAAGGAAGATTGTCCCATTTCCTTGCACTGGAATTATTTGGAAGGTAATTCACTCTTTCAGCCAGCAGATGGCCCTCTATCAGAGGCTACAGGTGAAAAAATGTGACTGCCTGTGCCATCATTAAAATGCAGTGCACCCTACCAACAAAGTAAATCAGAAAGAAGACCCTCATCATATTTCTAGCTGCATCTTTTCTAAATGTATTCTTTTGCATATATTTTGTGCTATTTTATGTTTCTATAGTCAAATGTTTCTTTGATTCCAGCAAGATAGTGTAAAATCTATTGAGAGAAAGAAATAAAGAAAATCAAATGAGTCTTGGAGCCTTGATTTCTTAATCCTGCAATGTAAAAGTCAAGTTTTGCGTGCATTTTTGGTAATCATATGGAAACATCTCACTGAAGGATTACACCAGTGAAGGCTGTAAACAAGTAAGTCCTCTGACTTTAAAGTCTGTGGTCTCCTGAGATACTCTTGGAAGCACAGCCAACATGTTGATAAACAGCTTAAAGGCTGGGGGCCTTGAAGGCTCTGCATATTGCACCTTTGATAAAGAAAGGCCAGGGCTCTTCAGATTTCAGTATTCACTATGGATGATAGGTCATGATGATACGGCCTCTGAGTGGAACAAACACCATTTCCTGCAGTGGATCATTTTTGGTGTTATAAATATGAGGGGTTAAAGTAAATCATGTCTACACACAGGGTAAGGGTGAGGCTTCACGCAGGTAGAGTCATGAAACTGCAACAAGGTACAGTATATGTCACACACTGAGTTCATCACTACTGAGTGGTAAACCCTGCCAATGTCCATCCAGCCTTGCTCACGATGATGGGAATTCCACCTCCTCTTGAAGATCTGGATCAGCTCAGTAAGAGCTTGGCCTCCAAATGGCCTTTCATTTAACACAATTTTTGCATTTAGATGTCTATTAAACCAATTGCTGTGAAAAAGTATCTGTCCTCTTCCCGATTTCTTATTTTTCTGCATATTTGTCACTTAAATATTTCAGATCATCATTCATTTAGGGGGAAAAAAAAGTCCCTGAAAGTAAAAGTATGGAACAGGGTCAAACGAAAACGTAAAAAAAAACAACATGAGACTTGAATGTTTGTGAATACAGTTAGTTACATTAGAATCCTCACTCATTGTCACTGTCAGCAGTATGGTTGTGAAATCTTAACAGCTTCAAAGAGGATTTTTGAGTCCTTTGTTATACTGATAGTTAAATTCATCAACAACACCTGAAAAAATATTTTTTAAAAAACATCTGAATCAGACATTATAGGTCTAAATGTTTTAGATTTTTTTCAAGAGAAATAGGCTTGTGTTAAATGAACAGTGAGTTTGGCTGCCAGAATCCAAAAAGCACTGAAAATAGTTTTTTTGTTTGTTTGTTTGTTTTGTTTTTTCGTACAATTTAATGGTCTAAATGAACGACTGTTTCTTCTTTAGCATACAGGTGCACTAGATCTGAAACTAGAATATCGTCAAAGAGTTAGTTTATTTAGGTAGTTCAATTCAAAACGTTAGGCTCATAGATTGTATAGATTCAACACTCACAGACTGATATATTTCAAGTGTTTATTTCTATCAGTGTTGATGATTATGGCTGAAAGCAATTAAAACCCAAAAGTTAGTATCTCAGGAAAATAGAATGTTGTGGAAAAGTTCAAGATTGGAGACTCATGGTGTCGGCTAATTAACTCAAAACCCCTACAAATGTTCCTTGATGGTCTCTCAGGCTACATTCACACTGCAGTTGAAAGTGACCTGAATCTGATTTTTTTGCTCACGTGACTCGTATCTGATTTTTCCTGACAGTGTGAACAGCGCAAATCACATTGAATCTCAGATTCAGGCCACTTTCGTATGTGATTCTGATCTTTCAGAAGTTGATTGCAGTGTGAACAGGCAAACAAAAAAATCAGATCTGAGAAAAGATCAGAATTGAGCATTAAGGCCTGCGGTTTGAATGTAGCCCTAGTCTGTTGTGTAGGCTACTGGTCAGTAGCCTACACAACAGTGTAAATTTTGGCAGCTATTTTTAATTGTAGTCCTGGTCTTTTGAAACATAACTTTTAGTTTTAGTCATATTTTGGTCATTTTCAGTTTAGTTAGTTTTAGTTTTTAGTTGATGAAAACTTTTTTGTCCAAGCATTTATTCTCTGGCAAAAATCTGGTACCAAATCATTGTAGTGAGTTCTATGCACCCTGCTAAACCTGGAGTCCCTACTTTCTACAGCTGAGAGGCAAAATAGTATAGTAATAGTAACACACAAGACACCTACCTTCACGCACTCTGGAACTGCATAGTTGTACAACACTTCTGGGCTGAAATCACCACCTCACTCAGTATTCTGGACTGCCTCAGAGGTCCCCCTCACTCTTCCTCCTAGGAGATCTAACAATAGTCAACTTAAATCCAGAAAAAGGTAAATCACTCCTCATGACTATCACCAAGAAAACAATCCTTATGAACTGGAAATCAAAACACTCCGTAACCATCACACACTGGAATAACCTTCTGCTCAAATAAATCTCGCTAGACAAACTATCCAGCTCCACCAAACAGAACTCAAAATCTCAAGATTCAACATGGCAACTGTTCATAAATTCAATCAACTTATCATAAAACTCCATCAGTATATTTTGGTCCTCTTTGCTTACAGTCAACCCCCGCCCCCAAACACAAAACACACACATACACACACAAACAATTATTTCTTATGTTTTTCTTGTTCTTTTTTAATAATTTTGTTTGTTTTGTTTAATGACATATGACAATATCCTGTTTATTTACATCACATTTGCAGCTTATTATATTAAACATAAACAAATATTTTCCTCTTGTCTTTCCTGTATTTGATTTGATTTGATTTGTATCTGCTTTTTTCCCACATAATCATATTTACATTACTATCCTAATGTATTATTTATTTTACAATTATTATTAATCATTATCACAGCAAGTTACTATTATTCATCATTATTTAGTAGGCTATTGTCGGGTTTTTTTTTCTTTTTAGTTAGTTTTATTACTATTTTCTGTCTTATTATTTGTTATTATTATTTTCTGTCTTATTGATTCATTTTGGATACTCTTTCATTTTCTGTATGTTGCTGTGTTTATATCATTTTGGCCCCTTACAAACACAGTTTCAGACTTTCTTCTAGACATACTGGACATATGTCTAGAACACACATTTTGTGTTTCTTGTTCACTATTCTGTGTCACTACTTTCTTGTAATGTTTTTGCACGAATAAAAAAGAAAGAAAGAAAGAATTAAGAGTTTTCGAGAAAAGAAAAAAAGGCACTAATAATTTGTTTTGCACAAGATAATAAATTCTTTGAAATCTTTTGGTGTAATTGAAATAAAAAGGACTTTGAAATAAACATTATCTTCACAGTGAACTGAAAAAGACTGTTCTCTACATAAATATACAAATACATAAAACCACCCTACCCTCCAAACTGCAATGATTTGTTGTAACCGTAAGGCTTAGTGCATCTGCACCTCTCTACTGCTCACTTTGTTCATTTTACTGGAAAAAACAGCAGAAATCACTGAGTGTGGAAACTTCACATTGGACTTCAAGCAGCATGGATTCTGTGCCTCTCCACTCCTCCTCCAGACTCTGGGACCTTGAAGAGTGGAGAGGTACAGAATCCACACTGCTTGTAGAAAAGAGTGACACAGAATATTGAACTTTTTCATGATGTTCTAATTTTTTGAGATGCACCTGTAGATGGTATTTATTTTGACTTTCCTCTGTCTGTTTGCATCTGTAGATTTCCACTGAATTCTCCAAACAAGCTCCTCTACATATTTAAACATTTCAGGGAAAAAACTGTCTGTAATTCTCTGGGGAAGTTTGATGGTGATCTATTTTAGTTCCCTTTTATGTCCTATTCACCTCCAATGCCTTGGCAAATGTGTGCAAACAAGCGCATTTTAATTTAAAAGCACATAATTAGCATATCAATGTGGCCATTTGATTATGGATTTTTAGATACACATACCTCTATTCACCTGTAGTCGCTCCCCTTTAGTACAGTATGTTAGCCTGTATGACCACGATGAAGTGCCTTAGCTGAACCGAACTTATTACATCAGCTGGTGGCTCATATGTAGGCTATATGTTAGCAACACACGTTAACTATGTTTGCTGCTGTCATTTGTTCGGAAGGAATGTATGGCCACCTTGGGGCAAAGGGGCGGGTGCTCCAGCACCCTCCGCCGCCCCCTGCTCGGCGCTGTTGTAGAATCAGAACGAACCAGAACCAAATGATCAATGATCAAATCCATCTGCATCAACAGTAGCACTCCAGAACCTCCTCAGATAGCTCATCTCTTCGCCCTCTTTCCACGGCAAACGGGAGAATCCTCTTGCAACTCTCCAAGATGACGGTGTCTCTAGAGGTTCCATTAAAACTAGTGACTGATTCAGATCTATTTTTCTTCCACATTTACATTCCAAATTCTATGCCGTTAATTATCTTTTTCTTTATTCTCAAATCATCCACTTTCCATCAAACTAGGTTAGCATCAGTTCTTTATTATCACATCTAGTCATTTCCTGTTTATTTACTCACATTATATTCATATAACCACGTGATTTATACTTGTGCTTCTGTGATTTGATAATAAATCTTCAAAACGTCTGTCATTGTCCAGAAATCATTGTTATGTTGGGAAGTGGAGTCACTGTCACAAGGACTCATTAGTTGAGATATGAGACTGATTCATAATTAATAATTTTGTTAATTAACTAAATGTTTTAATTAAGTAATAATTACAATATTTAATTGGTTATTGAATAACCAATCCATGTAAACGGTAGTGCCCTGTTATTATTCGAGGTTTATTGATAATATTTATTTATTATCACTTTATATCACTACCTATCACCTATGGAGAGATCTCAAAACTGCTGTTGCAAGAAGGCATCCTTTAAATCTGAGAGACCTGGAGCAGTTTGCAAAAGAAGAGTGGTCCAAAATTCCAGTCGAGAGGCGTAAGAAGCTTGTTGATGGTTATAGGAAGCCATTGGTTTCACCCCCCCCCCACCCCAAAGGGTGTGCAACCAAATATTAAGTTGAGTGGGTGCCAACAATTTTGTCTGGCTTACTTTTTTTAGTTGTGTGTAAAATTATGTCAACTTTGTTTTTTGTTTTTTTTTCCTTCTGCTTTTATTGTGGTGTTCCTATGCACATAGAAATGCCTATACCAAAAACATTTGTAATTGCAAAACTTATGGAATGGAAGGCCATTTCTGCCACTTAAAAAAATAAAAATGTTAAAGTTAGGGAATTAAAAAAAACAAACAAACAAACAAAAAAAAAAACTAAGTCATAATTATGAGATAAAAAGTCAAAATAATGAGATAAGTCGAAATTATGAGATAGAAAGTTGAAATAATGAGCTAAAAAGTAGAAATTATAAGATAGAAAGTTGAAATTATGAGATTAAAAGTCGAAATAATGAGATAAAAAAAAACAAAATTATGAGATAGAAAGTTGAAATTATGAGATAATGTGTGTGCCTATGCAGCAGTTACAGTGACTGCCCTGCATTCACACGTCTGTAGCAATCAATGGAACAGAGAAATGGATTGTAAGTACACTGAGGACTATTTTAAACATGGCTCTACAACAAATGAAATACTTACTTTGCTTGCAGATTCACATGGCATATTAATAAGTTAACACACCCTTGTGAGGATTTTAAGCAGGATGCAGCTCTGGAGAAGAAAAAACAAAACTGAGATGGCCAAGGTAACAACCTTCATTGAGCAGCAGCTGGAAACATCTGATCAGTGCCATGGTTACAGATGGATGCACCAAAAATGCTGGTTAAAATGGAATTGTGACTGACCAAAACCTTCATTTTTTTGATGGCGAAGGTGTTGATCTACAGTCAAGAAACTGACTGCGAAGGCATGTGTATCACAGCTGTGGCCCAACTATGTCTGGCATATCGATGGATACAATAAACTTAAGCCATTTGGAATAGCTATCAGTGGATGCACTGATGGGTTTTCTAGGAAGATTATGTGGCTTGAAGCATATAAAACAAACAACAACCCAAGGATCATTGGAGGATATTTTATGGATGCTGGTGGATGCCCTGCCAGACTCAGACTTGATTTAGGGACTGAAAATGGCCATATAGCTGAAATGCAGCAGTTTTTACACTTTACTGAGAACCAGATGGAAACAGACAGTGTAATCTTTGGTCAAAGCACTGGAAATCAACGGATCAAATTATGGTGGACCTTGAGAAGTGAGTGTGTCCAGTTTTGGATAGACTTTTAAACCTTGACAAGCTAAGAGAAGATGGCTACTTCTCAGACAGCTTCCTGGACAAGTCCTTGATCCAATTTTGCTTTCTGCAGACAATACAGGTGAGTGACACATAAATGATTGACATATCGCATTTCAAGAACCACAAGTGGCCATGTGTGAAACATTTATTGCCATTGTCCTGTGTAGAAAATGATCAATACAAAAAAAGATTGTTTCATGAAAAGGAAAATGTGGGTTTAGATGTTCATAGTATTTCTGCTATAACCACGTATAACTTGCAAATTACAATAAATGACATACAACCGTATAAAATCTCCTGTTGATTTCTGGGTTCTTAAGCATTCGGATAGCTGTGAAAATACTTTTTCAACTGTAGTTCATGGTGGTAAATTATGTTTTGAAGTTATTCATTTAATTGAGCCAACCCACAATATAACAAGCAGAAGACAAACCTCACAATGAAGCAAGCCGAGGACAAACTACTAAACGCTTATGTTTAATAGTTTTATGCTCTTTCTCTCTCTGTATGAATATTTGCTATCTAGGAAGAACTCCATGAGGTTGTATTGACTTGGAATAACCATAGAGTCCGTCAAGTCCACAACTCACGCTCACCTCATGGTGAGCATTTTGCATGCAGTTCCTCAGCCGTATGGAGGAAGAGACTGTTTACATCATGCTGAAATGGAGAAAGTTCAAGTCTGCCTTGAAGAGTGTGTTCAAGGACTTCCTATGTGGCGAAGATTTGTTCCACATTTGTGTGGACCTAATGTTCTGACATTAGGTCCACAATACAATACAATACAATATTAAACTGACAAATGATGTGTATGAAACAGTTGACCTGTATATCAAACTTAGACAGCTGATCAACAATAACCTGGATCTGAATCATTAACATTTAAACTTTCATACTGTTTAAAACAATCATGTGTATCTTGTGTAGTCTAACCCATGAAGAATGCAACTGTTATTGTAATAATTTTCAATAAGTTTGGGTTGAATTTCATATTATATTTCCTCTAACATTATACATACAGTTATGTATTGTACCAGCACTGATTATTTAAAAACAGTAAAATACAAAATCCACACATGTATTTATTTATAAAACAATTTATTCAAACATTTTAAACATCACAGCATAAAAACATGCATGTTTTATTTTTATTAACTTGCTACAACAGCTAATGTTTAACATTAACAGCTATTGGCTTACAGAATGGTTGAGAATACTTTGTGAATGGCAGGAACAGCACTTGAATAACTATGGTGCCTGCAGTGTGAAGTGAAAAACATACAAAACTTGTGACAAGACCCATTTGTATTTGTTTTATGCATATTGGAAAAAATCTTTCCTAATTGTAAATGAGCTGTAATAACTAATACACATACACTTCAGCAGGAAAGTAACAAATATTTCATATGAAAATGATGTTTTAAAACTATTTTTAAACCAAAGTGTGCATTAAAAACAAAGGAATGCAATGTAATCTGGAAAACCAACAAATCCCTATGATAATCTCAGCTGGCAGTCCAGTGCCTTTGCGGTGAAATCTACACTTCAGACTAAGTCCACTACCCACACACTACTTTCTAAGACTTTGTTCATTTCATGTCAAAAATCTGGGTAGTTGTCATAACTGACTGGCAACTCCAAAAATCAACCACATGTATGGGCAACAGGTCTTCTCTGGAATCCCTGAAGTTGTGTAAAAGTGACAGTGATGCTCTTTCCTGTGAACAAGTCTGATCCAGTGCAAAGTCTGAGGAAAAATGAGAGGTGCTGGGTGTCTGACTCTCTAAGATATGCACTTACATACTTAACAATTTGTTTCTCCTGGACATTTTGATTACCAGGGTAAGTAATTGGGCTGATGATCTTTCGTGATGTTGGTTGCAGCTCTTCATAGATTGCTGAAATCTCTTTCAGCTCAGATCTGCATGTTGCTCCCCTGTTTGATCACAAAAGCAGGCTCCTGAATCAGTTTTTGGTGAGCAAGCTCTCTCAAGGTTTGCTCAGTGTTTTCTGCTGTTGGAAGCCTCCAGCAGTTGTGAAGGTCCAGAATTTCCAACAGCTCTTCCTTGTCAACTCCTTCAAAATCTAAACGACATCATTCAAAGATCACTCACTCAGACACATACTTGAAAAAGCAGTCCACTAGAAAGCCCAGGGCAACCTGCTCCAACAGCAGAGGTGCACCTTTTACTGGTAGGTACTTCTCTTTCTGCCAGCCAAATGTGATTATTCAGCCAACGCTTTCCCATTCTTGTTGACCAAAATCATGGCGTAGGTATGGCACTTTGAAGCTACTTCCCATGGTGCACTGCTCATAGAAATCATTTCAAAACTCTGACAGTACATCCCTCAACACACCTCCATCATCCACTGCTTTTTCAAGTTTTCCATCAGGAAGAATAACCTGAAAGTGAAGGTCCTCCTCCATTAATCTTTCCACAGAAAAAAACTTGAATAAGTTCTCTAAGAATCAGTCCACGGTGAAGAACAACAATTTTCTTCACTTTCTCTCTGACTGGCTTCATCCTGTAGCCTATCCATGGAAGAGGGAAAGGGCAATTCAGAAGACACTTCCTGAAAGAGAGGTAGGGTATCATCAAGACTGGAGTAGTTCATCCCAGAGATGCTTTCTGTGTGGACTGTTACAATGCCACTGTCTTCAAAAGCATCCACATGAAACAGTGTTTCATGTTCTTTCAAACTGCTTATATCAGTGTTATGTAGGAACTAGAAAAATCAAAGATGTCACGGAGACGGACTGGTTCAGAGATCTGTAGCTTTTACTGCACAGCTGGGTCTTTGACAGAAGAAAGACATGGTATACAGACAAGAACATCATTTTATACTCTTGACAGTTGGTCATTGGACAAGGCCAACAACTCAGCTCAACTGTGGTGTAGAGAATGGAGGCATTCTCACTGCTTGCATTTGTAAATACGGTACTGTTTCCAATGTAAATTAAAGCTGCAAGCAGCGATGATGGGCCCTCGCAACCTGTTGCACGTTAGGATGTGCTGCAACCACGGGTGTATGGTAACCGTCAAGTGCCAGCAACAGAGCGTGCTGCCCCATGGGGTATGTGGGTTTGCAACACTCACAGTTTCACAGAAACAGAAGGTGATTCCCCTCATTAATTTCCAGAGCTTGCCATTACTTTGGCAGTAAAACCAAATGAGCGTGAGGCATGAGCCCTGAAAGTTTGGAAAGCAGCTCCAAAAAATGAACAAATCACTGGATTGTCAGTTTCACAGTACCTCTTTCTGCTCTGCTTGGCTCAGTTGCTCTCTCTTTCTTTCTCTTTTGCATGCTTGCAGCCTCACTCCCTTTTCCTCTTGTTCACACTCACTCCACAGGAGAAAAATGACTGAGTGGCTGAAACATTAACTGTTCTCAGATTGTTGCAATCATCAGTGTGGAAGATAAAGGAGAAAATACATAGATGCAGATGTGTACAAGTTTGTTTCATTATTATCTTCAATGCTTTGATATCTCCTCTCAGATTTTTTTTCTTACCAGATACAAAGAGTACTTGACTGCAAATCAAGCACCCTCAGTATTTTATATTTCATGCCTGCGACACAAGCTGAGACTCCTCCGATTCCAACACTATCCTCCTTGTCACTCTATGATCAAAACTCAAGGAGCAGACAACCAGACCAAGCAAAAATCCCATTTGATAATCAGAACAATAAATTTCATCCTAAGTTTAAAGTTTTTTTTTAATTAAAGATTGTTCCAGTCAAATACATCCACCTGTAGCTGATACCCCAATGTCTTCCTATCACTTTGACCCTTCAGAGCCTCACAGCTACACAGTCTTTGCTGCCATCTGGTGTGTCACTGAAGGTTTTGACCTTCATATTATACAATCCTGTAGCTGTAAAAAGAGGGTTTGGATTGACATGATGACAAGGTTGAAACGCAGGATTCAGAATTGTCTATGCAAACATGGAACTATTGATCACAGTCTAAAAGATCTTGACTACAGACACTTTATAATAAACCTAATTCTTTTATATCCAGACTGTTGCTCTCTCTAAATCATTCATTTTTGAAGATATTTTTCCAGTTCTTTTAGTTACCCCCACCTTTTTTTTCATGACTTTTAATGTTGTACCACAGCGACAGATGTGTAAAATAAACAGATATAGATGCATAAAATACAGAGGTACAGATGCATACATGTTTGTTTCATTATTTTATTCAGTGCTTTTATATCTTATCTCATTTTGGCAATTTACCTTATATTCATGGATAGATAGACAGAAGTATACTTTGTAATGTGTTGTTTGCTGTTTGGACCCTGTCCTTAAATATGGTGCAATGCTGTGTATCATCAAAAGATGGCAGCAAAGCCTTAATTTCGGTTCCATTAAGAGAGGACAGAGTTTTGAACATTTCAACATGGAAAATGACAAAAATAGACTTGCTTTTGTTTTACAATTTGGGTCCAAGAGATCCTGAGATGACAGATATGCTGAAGCATTTTCAAACACCTAGGTAATATGAACTGCAGGGGCTGATTTTTTGAAATATTGTAGGGGGCATCACTGAGCCAAATAGCCATGCCCACCAACAATCATCCTATCAATCTTCTCATTTCCTAATTTTGGTATTTTTCTGCCAAGTTTCATGGCTTTACAAGTTTAGTAAGCCCATGATAATTCTACTTCCTGTTACATGGCGAAAGAAAAATTGTCACCACCACACCATTTTAGGTAAGGACTCTTGACCTTCAAATCTGAGTAATACCAACTTTGAAGGATGGCCCTGGGCTAATTTCAGCAGGATTTGGCCAATCTTGTAATAAATGGAAATTTTTTTAGTGAGCACCAGCCACTTTTATCACATGATGAAGCATTTCAATTCAAGGGGCGGCCATTGCCACGCCTTTGGACTAATGAGAAATCCCTGAATAACTTTTGACCTAAGACATCTCTTCTTGCTCTACACAAGAGAAGGAGTTTGGATGAACGCCCTTGGACGAGTTCGTTCAAATACAACCCCTAAAATATGCCTCATTTTACCAAAAAATTCAAAACGGCCGACTTCCTGTTTGACTTACGATATGGGTCCAAGAGGATTTTTTGTGCGCCCTGACATGACGCATCTGCCCACACATGTTTCGAAATCCCAGGTCAAACCTGCTGGGGGGGCTGAATTTTTGAAATTTTCTAGGGGGCGCCATTGAGCCTACTGGCCACGCCCACCCTAAAAACATCACTTCAATTATCTCAGCATGCTAATGAGAATGTTATTGCCAAGTTTTATTGCTCTACACATGTCACAAGCCCCTGAGAATTTTACTTCCTGTTTCATCCAATGAAGCTAGTGGACTTCCTGTTGAGATTTCGGCATGGGACCAAATAGCTTTTTTGTAGGACTGATGATGACATATATGCACACCAAAATTCAAAGGCCTGGGTTAAACCAGCTGGGATGGCAGAATTTTTGAAAATTTGTAGGGGGCGCCATTGAGCCAATAGGCCACACCCACCTACAAAATGAATATCAATCTTCTTAGCAATCCAATGAGATTTTTTTTTTGGCCAGTTTCATTGCTCTAGGTGTCTTATAACCATTTGAAAAATCTACTTCCTCTTTCATGGCGAACAAAAAATCGCCATGGCCCCGCCCTTTAACGTAGATCTCTGACCATTGTATATGTGTAAGGCCAACTACTTGGGAACAGCCTGAGTGAATTTTCAGAATGATCTGCCCAACCATGTAGGTTCTGTGACGTGAAATTCAGGAGTTGTGACTTTCTGTTGCCAGAGAGTAGCGCTGTACAATTTTTCAAAATTTCAAGTATGGATGTGTTCTGGCCTGGGCTGTTACCAAGCACATGAAATCTGTCTCAAATATGACCATGTATACTAGAGTTCTGACTGTTTAAATATTTTTGATGAGACAAAATGGCGACTCTTGACTTTGTCACCCCGCCGAGGCTACGCCCTCTGACGAAAAGTCAATTTTATTTTTCACAAAGCTAAATCCACTTCTTTAGTCCATCCTGACACAAATTTAAAGTGGATATCTTGGATAGTTTTTTAACTGTAGCTTGCACCATAAACCTTGACATTTCCTGTCACCACTAGGTGGCGCTTTGATCTGTATAAAATCTGACCATATAAATGGGTGCAGGCCATGACTGTCAATATACCTGAGCAATATGAGTCTAATCGGAATCAATGCACGGCTGAGTAATAAACTACTTCCTGTTTACCAGAATCTTATGCAAATTTGAGGGCTCGCCATGGCCACACCTTTCGACTAATGAGAAAACCCTGAATAACTTTTCATCATCCATGTCTCATGTAGCCCTGTGCCAAAGTACAAGTCGATCTGATGAAATCCCTCAAACGAGTTCGTTCAGTTATGACACCTGGAAAAGGCCAAAAACAGCCCCGTTTTTGCTTATTTATTCAAAATGATGGATTTCCTGTTGGAGATAGCGTGTAGGCCCAAGAGGCTTTTTTGTAGATCTCCCCAAGCTGCACCTGCACACAAAATTTGATGAATCTATGACAAAGTCAAAGGAGGGGGCTGTTAACACCCATCATGACACTTTAGATCAATAGTTTGAGACCTCCACAATATATCTGGTGCAGTACGTAGGCAATCTGGTGTAAGATTTCAAAATAAAAGTCATCTCAAATATTGCCATATTCATTGTGCAAGTGGCAAACTTTAAATTTAAATATTAAAGAAACCCCCTGTTACCACACACTCATTCCACCTAGAGTGATAGTTGGAGAGCTCCAAGGCAAGGCAAGGGAAGTTTATTTGAATAGCACATTTCAGCAACAAGGCAATTCAAAGTGCTTCACACAGGTCATTAAAGTACACTGACAAGGGGAAAAAGAAACACAATGAAAACATTTTAAACAAAGCATGTAAAAGGTGATTAAAAACAGTAAATAAGACCCACACAAGATAGGCACATCCCTAGTGTCATTTGTCTGAACTTTGTATGTATAGAATCCAAAAAAGATAAAAACACACATAAAAAGTTTTTAAAACAGCAAAAAAAAAAAAAAAAAAAAAAAAAAAAAAAAAAAAAAGCTACAGTGCAGAGTTGGAGCAAAAATGGAAAATTTGAAAGGTAAAAAGTTTTTTAGTCCAAGGCAGCAGTGAACAGGTGTGTCTTCAACCTTGACTTAAAAGAACTCAAACTCTCAGCAGACCTGATGTTTTCTGGGAGTTTGTTCCAGATATAAGGAGCATACTAACTGAATGCTGATTCTCCATGTTTGGTTCTGACTTTAGGGACACAGAGCAGACCTGTACCAGATGACCTGAGCGGTCTGGATGGTTCATACTGGACTAGAAGGTCTCTGATGTATTTTGGGCCTAAACCATTCAGTGCTTTATAAGCTAACAGGAGGATCTTAAAGTCTACTCTCTGAGAGACAGGGAGCCAGTGTAGAGACCTCAGAACAGGAGTGATGTGGTCCACTCTCTTGGTCTTAGTGAGGACTCGAGCAGCAGCGTTCCGGATCAGCTGCAGCTGTCTGATGGACTTTTTAGGCAGACCAGTAAAGGCACTGTTACAGGTGTCAACTCGACTAAAGATAAATGCATGGACCAGTTTTTCAAGGTCCTGCTGTGACTTTAGTCCTTTAATCCTAGAAATATTCTTGAGGTGATAATAAGCTGACTTTGTTATTGTTTTTATGTGGCTTTTGAAATTTAGGTCTGAATCCATGACAACACCCAGATTTCTGGCCTGGTCTGAGGTTTTTAACTGAGGTGACTGGAGCTGCATGCTGATTTTAAGGGATTCCTCCTTGGGTCCAAAAACAACTACCTCAGTTTTTTCTCTGTTTAACTGGAGAAAATTGTGGCACATCCATTCGGTAATTTGTTCCATGCATTTACCCAGTGCTTGTATGGGGCTATAGTCACCTGGGGACATTGAAATGTAGAGCTGTGTGTCATCTGCATAGTTATGGTAATTTATTTTGTTGTTTTCTATGATCTGAGCAAGTGGAAGCATGTAGATGTTAAACAGAAGAGGCCCCAGGATGGAGCCTTGGGGGACTCCACATGTAATGTAGGTCTACTCAGATTTAAAGTTACCTATTGACACAAAATAATCCCTGCCCTTTAAGTAGGATGCAAACCAATCAAGAACTGTGCCAGACAGTCCCACCCAGTTTTCCAGTCGTTCAAGTAATATATTGTGGTCGACTGTGTCGAAAGCAGCACTGAGGTCCAATAACACTAAGACTGAAGTTCTGCCATGATCTGTGTTTAAGCGAATGTCATTAAACACCTTGACCAAAGCGGTCTCAGTGCTGTGATGAGGTCTAAAACCTGACTGGAAGACATTAAAGCAGTTATTCACTGTTAAGAAACAATTTAACTGTTGAAACACAGCCTTTTCAATAATTTTACTTAAAAAAGGAAGATTTGATATTGGCCTGTAGTTATTCATTAAGGTCTTCTCTAGATTTTTTTTTTAAGAGTGGCTTAATAACAGCTGTTTTCAGGGTCTGTGGGAAGACTCCTGAGATCAGAGACATATTTATGATCTGTAACAGATCAGATGCCATGACATGTGAGACCTTTTTGAAAAAAATCTGTGGGTAAAACATCCAGACAGCATTAGGAGGAGTTCAGTTGGTGTAGAATGTCCTCCAGATTTTTGTCATTCATGGAATAAAATGTGTCATGGTGTTTAAGTTGTTTTTAGATGGACATGGCACAGATCCTGAGCCTGGTGTGGATGGACTCACTGCCAGTCTAACATTATGAATTTTCTCTCTAAAGAAAGAAGCAAATTCATTGCAGGCCCTAGCGGAGCGAAGTTCAGGAGCTATTGACACAGGAGGGTTTGTTAATCTCTCGACAGTAGAAAACAACACTCGAGCATTATTTTTGTTTCTGGTGATCATGTCAGAGAAGAAGGTCTGCCTTGCATTCCTCAGCTGTAGATTATAAGTGTGAAGTTTCTCTTTATAGATGTCAAAATGAATCTGGAGATTTGTTTTTCGCCACCTGCGTTCAGCTTTTCGACACTCCCTTTTTTCATTTTTCACCACCATGGCATTTCTCCATGGAGATCTTTTCTTGCTAGAGACAACCTTCAACTTAATGGGAGCAATGGAGTCAATAACATTTAACATTTTAGAATTAAAGTTATCTACCAGCTCACTAATGGAATCACAGGGCAGGGTGGCTGAGGAGGAAAAAAGGTTGTTATACATTTCACTGGTGTTTTCAGTAATGCATTGTTTCATGATAACTTCTCTCTGATTACTTGTGTGCACAGAGATAGAGCTCTCAAAGAAAACACAGCAGTGATCAGACAGGGCCACATCGCTCACAACAACCTTGTGTATGTTCAGACCCTTGGAGATAAGCAGGTCCAGAGTGTGCCCTCTATTATGTGTGGGCTCTGACACATGCTGACTAAGCCCAAAGCTGTCAAGAGTACAGTACAGTTCTTTAGCCCCTCTGTCCTGGGGGTTGTCAACATGAATGTTAAATCACCAACAATGATTGTACAGTCATATTCAATACAGATTGTGGACAGCAGTTCATTGAAATCATCAAAAAAGTCTGCACAGTATTTAGGTGGCCTGTAAACATTTAGTAACATGGCTCGAGGGGAAGACTTCAGCTGAAGAGCCACACATTCAAAAGTAGAAAAATTACTGAAGGATAATTTTTTAACTTGGAAAGAGTTTTTGAACAAAACTGCCACTCCACCTCCTCTCCGATTCACTCTGGCCTCACTAATAAAACTATAGTTGGGAGGGGTTGACTCAATAAGAACAGCTGTGCTGTTATTTTGATCCAACCAAGTCTCAGTTAAAAACATAAAATCAAGGTTGTGCTCGGTGATAAAATCATTGATTAAAAAGGTTTTTCCAACCAGAGATCTGATGTTCAATAAAGCTAGTCTTAGTGTCGTAGGAACATTCTCTATCATTTTTGGGATGGACTGTGATTCACAGAGAATAAGTTTCAAGTTAGACAATCTTGTGCCGTCACTTTTGTGCCCCCAGTTTCTCAGCACATTTACCTTTGTTTTTCTACGACCCATCAGGACAGGAATTCTGTAAACTGATAGCAAACAGGGCCCCGGCTTGGCCTGGGAAGACTCATGACTGCTGATAATCTTGCAGCCTGGACCCAGAACACATCAGTTTGTACTTGTAACAGTTTGAACACAAGCAGCCTTATCGTCCTTGTCAGGCTGAGGAGACAGTACATGATGCGTCTTCGGAGGGACGGAGGGGCTGGGGGACGGGGCTTTGGAGCCTGTGTCAGAGGTGGTCGAGGTGGTCGATATGGGGTGCTAATAGGAGAGAAGATGGAGGAGGGACAGGGAGTACATCTTAGTCCAGCACTGACCAGCTCCTTCATCTGGTCAGTGAACTCCAGTGGGGTGAGGAGGGAGAAAGAGAAAGTAAAGAAGAGAGGGACCTGGTAGGGGTTTGAGGGGGTGAGGCAGGTGGACCGTCATAGGTGCTGTTGTTGTTGAGGGGGATGGAGGCCTGTGGAGACCCCCTCTCCTCCAGACTCTGACACCTCTTTGGCTCAGAGCGCTCCTTGGGTGGGGGTGAATGTTGTTGCTCTTCAAGGTTTTTATTCCGCTGTGTTTTGTCTGTCTCCCTGGCTGATTCCTTTTGTTTAAAGTCCTTGGCAGAGGGGTCTGATGAGAGACGTAGGAAGTAAAATAGGTTAGAGGCCAACAATTTTACTCCCGGCTTGTTCAAAAAGACTGCATTAGCTTTAAAAAGATGTCTGCAATCCCAAAAGATGTGGAAATGTTCAATAAAATGCACTGAATGCCCAACTTTGAATTGAAATATTTAAGAAACCCCCTGTTTCCACACACTCATTCCACCTCACAGTGGTAGTTGAAGACCCAAACAAAATTTCTGGCACAGTCCCAAGGCAATCTGATGGAATATTTCAAAATAAAAGCCTTCTCAAATATGCTACAGTAACAACTCAACTGCCTAACATGACAATGAAATACTAAGGAACAAATTTGACCAATTTTGAATTGAAATATTTAAGTAACCCCCTGTTTCCACACACTCATTCCACCTCACAGTGTTAGTTGACGACCCAAAAAATATTTCTGGCACAATCCCAAGGATATCTTATGGAAGATTTTAAAATAAAAGCCTTCTCAAATATGCTACAGTAACAACTCAACTGCATAACATTAAAATGAAATGACAAGGAAAAAAATGCCAAAGTTTGACCTGAAATATTTAAGAAAACCCCTGTTTCCACACACTCATTCCACCTCACAGTGGTAGCGGAAGGCCCAAACAATATTTCTGGCACAGTCCCAAGGCAATCTGATGGAAGATTTCAAAATAAAAGCCTTCTCAAATGTGCTTCATTAACAACTCGACTGCCTAAATTTAAAATGAAATGACAAGAAAAAAAATGTCCAACTTTGAATTGAAATATTTGAGAAACCCCCTGCTTCCACACACTCATTCCACCTCACAGTGGTAGTTGAAGACCCAAACAATATTTCTGGCACTGTCCCAAGCCAATCTGATGGAATTTGTCAAAGAAAACGCCTTCTCAAATATGCTACAATAACAGCTCAACTGCCTAACTTTAAAATGGAAAACTAAGGAAAAAATACCCAAATTTATATTGAAATATGTCAGAAACCGCCAGTTTTCACACACTCATTCCACCTCACAGTGGTAGTTGAAGACCCAAACAATATTTCTGGCACTGTCCCAAGCCAATCTGATGGAATTTGTCAAAGAAAAAGCCTTCTCAAATATGCTACAGTAACAACTCAACTGCCTAACTTGACAAGGAAATAGTAAGGAAAAAATGCCCAACTTTACATTGAAATATTTCAGAAACCGCCAGTTTTCACACACTCATTCCACCTCACAGTGGTAGTTGAAGACCCAAAGAATATTTCTGGCACTGTCCCAAGCCAATCTGATGGAATTTTTCAAAGAAAAAGCCTTCTGAAATATGCTACAGTAACAATTCAACTACCTAGCTTGTCAAGGAAATAGTAAGGAAAAAAATGCCCAACTTTACATTGAAATATTTCAGAAACCGCCAGTTTTCACACACTCATTCTACCTCACAGTGGTAGTTGAAGACCCAGACAATATTTCTGGCACTGTCCCAAGGCAATCTGATGGAATATTTCAAAATAAAAGCCTTCTCAAATATGCTACAGTAACAGCTCAACTGCCTAACTTTAAAATAGAATACTAAGGAAAAAATACCCAAATTTATATTGAAATATTTCCGAAACCGCCAGTTTTCACACACTCATTCCACCTCACAGTGGTAGTTGAAGACCCAAAGAATATTTCTGGCACTGTCCCAAGCCAATCTGATGGAATTTTTCAAAGAAAAAGCCTTCTGAAATATGACACAAAAACAACTCAACTGCCTAACTTGCCAATGGAATACTAAGGAAAAAATGCCCAACTTTACATTGAAATATTTCAGAAATCGCCAGTTTTCACACACTCATTCCACCTCACAGTGGTAGTTGAAGACCCAAACAATATTTCTGGCACTGTCCCAAGCCAATCTGATGGAATTTGTCAAAGAAAACGCCTTCTAAAATATGCTACAGTAACAACTCAACTGCCTAACTTGACAAGGAAATAGTAAGGAAAAAAATGCCCAACTTTACATTGAAATATTTCAGAAACCGCCAGTTTTCACACACTCATTCCACCTCACAGTGGTAGTTGAAGACCCAAAGAATATTTCTGGCACTGTCCCAAGCCAATCTGATGGAATTTGTCAAAGAAAACGCCTTCTAAAATATGCTACAGTAACAACTCAACTGCCTAACTTTAAAATGGAATACTAAGGAAAAAATGCCCAACTTTACATTGAAATATTTCAGAAACCGCCAGTTTTCACACACTCATTCCACCTCACAGTGGTAGTTGAAGACCCAAAGAATATTTCTGGCACTGTCCCAAGCCAATCTGATGGAATTTGTCAAAGAAAACGCCTTCTCAAATATGCTACAGTAACAACTCAACTGCCTAACTTGACAAGGAAATAGTAAGGAAAAAATGCCCAACTTTACATTGAAATATTTCAGAAACCGCCAGTTTTCACACACTCATTCCACCTCACAGTGGTAGTTGAAGACCCAGACAATATTTCTGGCACTGTCCCAAGCCAATCTGATGGAATTTGTCAAAGAAAAAGCCTTCTCAAATATGCTACAATAACAGCTCAACTGCCTAACTTTAAAATGGAAAACTAAGGAAAAAATACCCAAATTTATATTGAAATATGTCAGAAACCGCCAGTTTTCACACACTCATTCCACCTCACAGTGGTAGTTGAAGACCCAAACAATATTTCTGGCACTGTCCCAAGCCAATCTGATGGAATTTGTCAAAGAAAAAGCCTTCTCAAATATGCTACAGTAACAACTCAACTGCCTAACTTGACAAGGAAATAGTAAGGAAAAAATGCCCAACTTTACATTGAAATATTTCAGAAACCGCCAGTTTTCACACACTCATTCCACCTCACAGTGGTAGTTGAAGACCCAAACAATATTTCTGGCACTGTCCCAAGCCAATCTGATGGAATTTGTCAAAGAAAACGCCTTCTAAAATATGCTACAATAACAACTCAACTGCCTAACTTTAAAATGGAATACTAAGGAAAAAATGCCCAACTTTACATTGAAATATTTCAGAAACCGCCAGTTTTCACACACTCATTCCACCTCACAGTGGTAGTTGAAGACCCAAACAATATTTCTGGCACTGTCCCAAGCCAATCTGATGGAATTTGTCAAAGAAAACGCCTTCTAAAATATGCTACAGTAACAACTCAACTGCCTAACTTGACAAGGAAATAGTAAGGAAAAAAATGCCCAACTTTACATTGAAATATTTCAGAAACCGCCAGTTTTCACACACTCATTCCACCTCACAGTGGTAGTTGAAGACCCAAACAATATTTCTGGCACTGTCCCAAGCCAATCTGATGGAATTTGTCAGAGAAAACGCCTTCTAAAATATGCTACAGTAACAACTCAACTGCCTAACTTTAAAATGGAATACTAAGGAAAAAATGCCCAACTTCACATTGAAATATTTCAGAAACCGCCAGTTTTCAC
Organism: Cheilinus undulatus; assembly: GCF_018320785.1. Taxonomy (NCBI): domain Eukaryota; kingdom Metazoa; phylum Chordata; class Actinopteri; order Labriformes; family Labridae; genus Cheilinus; species Cheilinus undulatus. The sequence goes on from NC_054888.1 coordinate 4,496,802, forward strand.
ACACTCATTCCACCTCACAGTGGTAGTTGAAGACCCAAAGAATATTTCTGGCACTGTCCCAAGCCAATCTGATGGAATTTGTCAAAGAAAACGCCTTCTAAAATATGCTACAGTAACAACTCAACTGCCTAACTTGACAAGGAAATAGTAAGGAAAAAATGCCCAACTTTACATTGAAATATTTCAGAAACCGCCAGTTTTCACACACTCATTCCACCTCACAGTGGTAGTTGAAGACCCAAACAATATTTCTGGCACTGTCCCAAGCCAATCTGATGGAATTTGTCAAAGAAAAAGCCTTCTCAAATATGCTACAGTAACAACTCAACTGCCTAACTTGACAAGGAAATAGTAAGGAAAAAAATGCCCAACTTTACATTGAAATATTTCAGAAACCGCCAGTTTTCACACACTCATTCCACCTCACAGTGGTAGTTGAAGACCCAAAGAATATTTCTGGCACTGTCCCAAGCCAATCTGATGGAATTTGTCAAAGAAAACGCCTTCTAAAATATGCTACAGTACCAACTCAACTGCCTAACTTGACAAGGAAATAGTAAGGAAAAAATGCCCAACTTTACATTGAAATATTTCAGAAATCGCCAGTTTTCACACACTCATTCCACCTCACAGTGGTAGTTGAAGACCCAAACAATATTTCTGGCACTGTCCCAAGCCAATCTGATGGAATTTGTCAAAGAAAACGCCTTCTCAAATATGCTACAATAACAACTCAACTGCCTAACTTGACAATGAAATACGAAAAAGCCTTTTAAAATATGCTACAGTAACAACTCAACTGCCTAACTTGACAAGGAAATAGTAAGGAAAAAAATGGCCAACTTTACATTGAAATATTTCAGAAATCGCCAGTTTTCACACACTCATTCCACCTCACAGTGGTAGTTGAAGACCCAGACAATATTTCTGGCACTGTCCCAAGCCAATCTGATGGAATTTGTCAAAGAAAACGCCTTCTCAAATATGCTACAATAACAGCTCAACTGCCTAACTTTAAAATGGAAAACTAAGGAAAAAATACCCAAATTTATATTGAAATATGTCAGAAACCGCCAGTTTTCACACACTCATTCCACCTCACAGTGGTAGTTGAAGACCCAAACAATATTTCTGGCACTGTCCCAAGCCAATCTGATGGAATTTTTCAAAGAAAAAGCCTTCTCAAATATGCTACAGTAACAACTCAACTGCCTAACTTGACAAGGAAATAGTAAGGAAAAAAATGCCCAACTTTACATTGAAATATTTCAGAAACCGCCAGTTTTCACACACTCATTCCACCTCACAGTGGTAGTTGAAGACCCAAACAATATTTCTGGCACTGTCCCAAGCCAATCTGATGGAATTTTGCTAAGAAAACGCCTTCAAAAATATATGCTACAGTAACAACTCAACTGCCTAACTTTAAAATGGAATACTAAGGAAAAAATACCCAACTTTACATTGAAATATTTCAGAAACCGCCAGTTTTCACACACTCATTCCACCTCACAGTGGTAGTTGAAGACCCAAACAATATTTCTGGCACTGTCCCAAGCCAATCTGATGGAATTTGTCAAAGAAAACGCCTTCTAAAATATGCTACAGTAACAACTCAACTGCCTAACTTGACAAGGAAATAGTAAGGAAAAATATGCATAACTTTACATTGAAATATTTCAGAAACCGCCTGTTTTCACACACTCATTCCACCTCACAGTGGTAGTTGAAGACCCAAACAATATTACTGGCACTGTCCCAAGCCAATCTGATGGAATTTGTCAGAGAAAACGCCTTCTAAAATATGCTACAGTAACAACTCAACTGCCTAACTTTAAAATGGAATACTAAGGAAAAAATGCCCAACTTCACATTGAAATATTTCAGAAACCACCAGTTTTCACACACTCATTCCACCTCACAGTGGTAGTTGAAGACCCAAAGAATATTTCTGGCACCGTCCCAAGCCAATCTGATGGAATTTGTCAAAGAAAACGCCTTCTAAAATATGCTACAGTAACAACTCAACTGCCTAACTTGACAAGGAAATAGTAAGGAAAAAATGGCCAACTTTACATTGAAATATTTCCGAAACCGCCAGTTTTCACACACTCATTCCACCTCACAGTGGTAGTTGAAGACCCAAACAATATTTCTGGCACTGTCCCAAGCCAATCTGATGGAATTTGTCAAAGAAAAAGCCTTCTCAAATATGCTACAGTAACAACTCAACTGCCTAACTTGACAATGAAATACTAAGGAAAAAATGGCCAACTTTACATTGAAATATTTCCGAAACCGCCAGTTTTCACACACTCATTCCACCTCACAGTGGTAGTTGAAGACCCAAAGAATATTTCTGGCACTGTCCCAAGCCAATCTGATGGAATTTTTCAAAGAAAAAGCCTTCTGAAATATGCTACAGTAACAACTCAACTGCCTAACTTGACAAGGAAATAGTAAGGAAAAAATGCCCAACTTTACATTGAAATATTTCAGAAATCGCCAGTTTTCACACACTCATTCCACCTCACAGTGGTAGTTGAAGACCCAAACAATATTTCTGGCACTGTCCCAAGCCAATCTGATGGAATTTGTCAAAGAAAACGCCTTCTCAAATATGCTACAATAACAACTCAACTGCCTAACTTGACAATGAAATACGAAAAAGCCTTCTGAAATATGCTACAGTAACAACTCAACTGCCTAACTTGACAATGAAATACTAAGGAAAAAATGGCCAACTTTACATTGAAATATTTCAGAAACCGCCAGTTTTCACACACTCATTCCACCTCACAGTGGTAGTTGAAGACCCAGACAATATTTCTGGCACTGTCCCAAGCCAATCTGATGGAATTTGTCAAAGAAAACGCCTTCTCAAATATGCTACAGTAACAACTCAACTGCCTAACTTGACAAGGAAATAGTAAGGAAAAATATGCATAAGTTTACATTGAAATATTTCAGAAACCGTCAGTTTTCACACACTCATTCCACCTCACAGTGGTAGTTGAAGACCCAAAGAATATTACTGGCACTGTCCCAAGCCAATCTGATGGAATTTGTCAAAGAAAAAGCCTTCTCAAATATGCTACAATAACAACTCAACTGCCTAACTTTAAAATGGAATACTAAGGAAAAAATGCCCAACTTTACATTGAAATATTTCAGAAACCGCCAGTTTTCACACACTCATTCCACCTCACAGTGGTAGTTGAAGACCCAAAGAATATTTCTGGCACTGTCCCAAGCCAATCTGATGGAATTTGTCAAAGAAAACGCCTTCTCAAATATGCTACAATAACAACTCAACTGCCTAACTTGACAATGAAATACGAAAAAGCCTTTTAAAATATGCTACAGTAACAACTCAACTGCCTAACTTGACAAGGAAATAGTAAGGAAAAAAATGCCCAACTTTACATTGAAATATTTCAGAAACCGCCAGTTTTCACACACTCATTCCACCTCACAGTGGTAGTTGAAGACCCAAACAATATTTCTGGCACTGTCCCAAGCCAATCTGATGGAATTTGTCAAAGAAAACGCCTTCTCAAATATGCTACAATAACAACTCAACTGCCTAACTTGACAATGAAATACGAAAAAGCCTTTTAAAATATGCTACAGTAACAAATCAACTGCCTAACTTGACAAGAAAATAGTAAGGAAAAAAATGGCCAACTTTACATTGAAATATTTTAGAAACCGCCAGTTTTCACACACTCATTCCACCTCACAGTGGTAGTTGAAGACCCAAACAATATTTCTGGCACTGTCCCAAGCCAATCTGATGGAATTTGTCAAAGAAAACGCCTTCTCAAATATGCTACAGTAACAACTCAACTGCCTAACTTGACAAGGAAATAGTAAGGAAAAATATGCATAAGTTTACATTGAAATATTTCAGAAACCGTCAGTTTTCACACACTCATTCCACCTCACAGTGGTAGTTGAAGACCCAAAGAATATTTCTGGCACTGTCCCAAGCCAATCTGATGGAATTTGTCAAAGAAAACGCCTTCTAAAATATGCTACAGTAACAACTCAACTGCCTAACTTGACAAGGAAATAGTAAGGAAAAAAATGCCCAACTTTACATTGAAATATTTCAGAAACCGCCAGATTTCACACACTCATTCCACCTCACAGTGGTAGTTGAAGACCCAAACAATATTTCTGGCACTGTCCCAAGCCAATCTGATGGAATTTGTCAAAGAAATAGCCTTTTCAAATATGCTACAGTAACAACTCAACTGCCTAACTTGACAAGGAAATAGTAAGGAAAAATATGCATAACTTTACATTGAAATATTTCAGAAACCGCCTGTTTTCACACACTCATTCCACCTCACAGTGGTAGTTGAAAACCCAAAGAATATTTCTGGCACTGTCCCAAGCCAATCTGATGGAATTTGTCAAAGAAAACGCCTTCTAAAATATGCTACAATAACAACTCGCCTGCCTAACTTGCCAATGGAATACTAAGGAAAAAATGCCCAACTTTACATTGAAATATTTCAGAAATCGCCAGTTTTCACACACTCATTCCACCTCACAGTGGTAGTTGAAGACCCAAACAACATTTCTGACACTGTCCCAAGCCAATCTGATGGAATTTTTCAAAGAAAACGCCTTCTAAAATATGCTACAATAACAACTCAACTGCCTAACTTGACAAGAAAATAGTAAGGAAAAAAATGCCCAACTTTACATTGAAATATTTCAGAAACCACCAGTTTTCACACACTCATTCCACCTCACAGTGGTAGTTGAAGACCCAGACAATATTTCTGGCACTGTCCCAAGCCAATCTGATGGAATTTGTCAAAGAAAAAGCCTTCTCAAATATGCTACAATAACAGCTCAACTGCCTAACTTTAAAATGGAAAACTAAGGAAAAAATACCCAAATTTATATTGAAATATGTCAGAAACCGCCAGTTTTCACACACTCATTCCACCTCACAGTGGTAGTTGAAGACCCAGACAATATTTCTGGCACTGTCCCAAGCCAATCTGATGGAATTTGTCAAAGAAAAAGCCTTCTCAAATATGCTACAGTAACAACTCAACTGCCTAACTTGACAAGGAAATAGTAAGGAAAAAATGCCCAACTTTACATTGAAATATTTCAGAAACCGCCAGTTTTCACACACTCATTCCACCTCACAGTGGTAGTTGAAGACCCAAAGAATATTTCTGGCACTGTCCCAAGCCAATCTGATGGAATTTGTCAAAGAAAACGCCTTCTAAAATATGCTACAATAACAACTCAACTGCCTAACTTTAAAATGGAATACTAAGGAAAAAATGCCCAACTTTACATTGAAATATTTCAGAAACCGCCAGTTTTCACACACTCATTCCACCTCACAGTGGTAGTTGAAGACCCAAACAATATTTCTGGCACTGTCCCAAGCCAATCTGATGGAATTTGTCAAAGAAAACGCCTTCTAAAATATGCTACAGTAACAACTCAACTGCCTAACTTGACAAGGAAATAGTAAGGAAAAATATGCATAACTTTACATTGAAATATTTCAGAAACCGCCTGTTTTCACACACTCATTCCACCTCACAGTGGTAGTTGAAGACCCAAACAATATTACTGGCACTGTCCCAAGCCAATCTGATGGAATTTGTCAGAGAAAACGCCTTCTAAAATATGCTACAGTAACAACTCAACTGCCTAACTTTAAAATGGAATACTAAGGAAAAAATGCCCAACTTCACATTGAAATATTTCAGAAACCACCAGTTTTCACACACTCATTCCACCTCACAGTGGTAGTTGAAGACCCAAAGAATATTTCTGGCACCGTCCCAAGCCAATCTGATGGAATTTGTCAAAGAAAACGCCTTCTAAAATATGCTACAGTAACAACTCAACTGCCTAACTTGACAAGGAAATAGTAAGGAAAAAAATGGCCAACTTTACATTGAAATATTTCAGAAACCGCCAGTTTTCACACACTCATTCCACCTCACAGTGGTAGTTGAAGACCCAAACAATATTTCTGGCACTGTCCCAAGCCAATCTGATGGAATTTGTCAAAGAAAAAGCCTTCTCAAATATGCTACAGTAACAACTCAACTGCCTAACTTGACAAGGAAATAGTAAGGAAAAAATGGCCAACTTTACATTGAAATATTTCCGAAACCGCCAGTTTTCACACACTCATTCCACCTCACAGTGGTAGTTGAAGACCCAAAGAATATTTCTGGCACTGTCCCAAGCCAATCTGATGGAATTTTTCAAAGAAAAAGCCTTCTGAAATATGCTACAGTAACAACTCAACTGCCTAACTTGACAAGGAAATAGTAAGGAAAAAATGCCCAACTTTACATTGAAATATTTCAGAAATCGCCAGTTTTCACACACTCATTCCACCTCACAGTGGTAGTTGAAGACCCAAACAATATTTCTGGCACTGTCCCAAGCCAATCTGATGGAATTTGTCAAAGAAAAAGCCTTCTCAAATATGCTACAATAACAACTCAACTGCCTAACTTGACAATGAAATACGAAAAAGCCTTTTAAAATATGCTACAGTAACAACTCAACTGCCTAACTTGACAAGGAAATAGTAAGGAAAAAAATGGCCAACTTTACATTGAAATATTTCAGAAACCGCCAGTTTTCACACACTCATTCCACCTCACAGTGGTAGTTGAAGACCCAGACAATATTTCTGGCACTGTCCCAAGCCAATCTGATGGAATTTGTCAAAGAAAAAGCCTTCTCAAATATGCTACAATAACAACTCAACTGCCTAACTTTAAAATGGAATACTAAGGAAAAAAAAACCAAATTTATATTGACATATTTCAGAAACCGCCAGTTTTCACACACTCATTCCACCTCACAGTGGTAGTTGAAGACCCAAACAATATTTCTGGCACTGTCCCAAGCCAATCTGATGGAATTTTTCAAAGAAAAAGCCTTCTCAAATATGCTACAGTAACAACTCAACTGCCTAACTTGACAAGGAAATAGTAAGGAAAAAAATGCCCAACTTTACATTGAAATATTTCAGAAACCGCCAGTTTTCACACACTCATTCCACCTCACAGTGGTAGTTGAAGACCCAAACAATATTTCTGGCACTGTCCCAAGCCAATCTGATGGAATTTGTCAAAGAAAACGCCTTCTAAAATATGCTACAATAACAACTCAACTGCCTAACTTTAAAATGGAATACTAAGGAAAAAATGCCCAACTTTACATTGAAATATTTCAGAAACCGCCAGTTTTCACACACTCATTCCACCTCACAGTGGTAGTTGAAGACCCAAACAATATTTCTGGCACTGTCCCAAGCCAATCTGATGGAATTTGTCAAAGAAAACGCCTTCTAAAATATGCTACAGTAACAACTCAACTGCCTAACTTGACAAGGAAATAGTAAGGAAAAAAATGCCCAACTTTACATTGAAATATTTCAGAAACCGCCAGTTTTCACACACTCATTCCACCTCACAGTGGTAGTTGAAGACCCAAAGAATATTTCTGGCACTGTCCCAAGCCAATCTGATGGAATTTGTCAAAGAAAACGCCTTCTAAAATATGCTACAGTAACAACTCAACTGCCTAACTTTAAAATGGAATACTAAGGAAAAAATGCCCAACTTTACATTGAAATATTTCAGAAACCGCCAGTTTTCACACACTCATTCCACCTCACAGTGGTAGTTGAAGACCCAAACAATATTTCTGGCACTGTCCCAAGCCAATCTGATGGAATTTGTCAAAGAAAACGCCTTCTAAAATATGCTACAGTAACAACTCAACTGCCTAACTTGACAAGGAAATAGTAAGGAAAAAATGCCCAACTTTACATTGAAATATTTGAGAAACCGCCAGTTTTCACACACTCATTCCACCTCACAGTGGTAGTTGAAGACCCAAACAATATTTCTGGCACTGTCCCAAGCCAATCTGATGGAATTTGTCAAAGAAAACGCCTTCTAAAATATGCTACAGTAACAACTCAACTGCCTAACTTGACAAGGAAATAGTAAGGAAAAAATGCCCAACTTTACATTGAAATATTTCAGAAACCGCCAGTTTTCACACACTCATTCCACCTCACAGTGGTAGTTGAAGACCCAAACAATATTTCTGGCACTGTCCCAAGCCAATCTGATGGAATTTGTCAAAGAAAACGCCTTCTAAAATATGCTACAGTAACAACTCAACTGCCTAACTTGACAAGGAAATAGTAAGGAAAAAATGCCCAACTTTACATTGAAATATTTCAGAAATCGCCAGTTTTCACACACTCATTCCACCTCACAGTGGTAGTTGAAGACCCAAACAATATTTCTGGCACTGTCCCAAGCCAATCTGATGGAATTTGTCAAAGAAAAAGCCTTCTCAAATATGCTACAATAACAACTCAACTGCCTAACTTGACAATGAAATACGAAAAAGCCTTCTCAAATATGCTACAGTAACAACTCAACTGCCTAACTTGACAAGGAAATAGTAAGGAAAAAAATTCCCAACTTTACATTGAAATATTTCAGAAACCGCCAGTTTTCACACACTCATTCCACCTCACAGTGGTAGTTGAAGACCCAAACAATATTTCTGGCACTGTCCCAAGCCAATCTGATGGAATTTGTCAAAGAAAACGCCTTCTAAAATATGCTACAGTAACAACTCAACTGCCTAACTTGACAAGGAAATAGTAAGGAAAAAAATGCCCAACTTTACATTGAAATATTTCAGAAACCGCCAGTTTTCACACACTCATTCCACCTCACAGTGGTAGTTGAAGACCCAAACAATATTTCTGGCACTGTCCCAAGCCAATCTGATGGAATTTGTCAAAGAAAAAGCCTTCTCAAATATGCTACAATAACAACTCAACTGCCTAACTTTAAAATGGAATACTAAGGAAAAAATGCCCAACTTTACATTGAAATATTTCAGAAACCGCCAGTTTTCACACACTCATTCCACCTCACAGTGGTAGTTGAAGACCCAAACAATATTTCTGGCACTGTCCCAAGCCAATCTGATGGAATTTGTCAAAGAAAACGCCTTCTCAAATATGCTACAATAACAACTCAACTGCCTAACTTGACAATGAAATACGAAAAAGCCTTTTAAAATATGCTACAGTAACAACTCAACTGCCTAACTTGACAATGAAATACTAAGGAAAAAATGCCCAACTTTACATTGAAATATTTCAGAAACCGCCAGTTTTCACACACTCATTCCACCTCACAGTGGTAGTTGAAGACCCAAACAATATTTCTGGCACTGTCCCAAGCCAATCTGATGGAATTTGTCAAAGAAAAAGCCTTCTCAAATATGCTACAATAACAACTCAACTGCCAACAACTCAACTGCCTAACTTGACAAGGAAATAGTAAGGAAAATAATGCCCAACTTTACATTGAAATATTTCAGAAACCGCCAGTTTTCACACACTCATTCCACCTCACAGTGGTAGTTGAAGACCCAAACAATATTTCTGGCACTGTCCCAAGCCAATCTGATGGAATTTGTCAAAGAAAACGCCTTCTCAAATATGCTACAGTAACAACTCAACTGCCTAACTTGACAAGGAAATAGTAAGGAAAAAAATGCCCAACTTTACATTGAAATATTTCAGAAACCGCCAGTTTTCACACACTCATTCCACCTCACAGTGGTAGTTGAAGACCCAAACAATATTTCTGGCACTGTCCCAAGCCAATCTGATGGAATTTGTCAAAGAAAAAGCCTTCTCAAATATGCTACAGTAACAACTCAACTGCCTAACTTGACAAGGAAATAGTAAGGAAAAAAATTCCCAACTTTACATTGAAATATTTCAGAAACCGCCAGTTTTCACACACTCATTCCACCTCACAGTGGTAGTTGAAGACCCAAAGAATATTTCTGGCACTGTCCCAAGCCAATCTGATGGAATTTGTCAAAGAAAACGCCTTCTAAAATATGCTACAATAACAACTCGCCTGCCTAACTTGACAATGAAATACTAAGGAAAAAATGCCCAACTTTACATTGAAATATTTCAGAAATCGCCAGTTTTCACACACTCATTCCACCTCACAGTGGTAGTTGAAGACCCAAACAATATTTCTGGCACTGTCCCAAGCCAATCTGATGGAATTTGTCAAAGAAAAAGCCTTCTCAAATATGCTACAATAACAACTCAACTGCCTAACTTGACAAGGAAATAGTAAGGAAAAAATGCCCAACTTTACATTGAAATATTTCAGAAACCGCCAGTTTTCACACACTCATTCCACCTCACAGTGGTAGTTGAAGACCCAAACAATATTTCTGGCACTGTCCCAAGCCAATCTGATGGAATTTGTCAAAGAAAAAGCCTTCTCAAATATGCTACAATAACAACTCAACTGCCTAACTTTAAAATTGAATACTAAGGAAAAAATGCCCAACTTTACATTGAAATATTTCAGAAACCGCCAGTTTTCACACACTCATTCCACCTCACAGTGGTAGTTGAAGACCCAAACAATATTTCTGGCACTGTCCCAAGCCAATCTGATGGAATTTGTCAAAGAAAAAGCCTTCTCAAATATGCTACAATAACAACTCAACTGCCTAACTTGACAAGGAAATAGTAAGGAAAAAAATGCCCAACTTTACATTGAAATATTTCAGAAACCGCCAGTTTTCACACACTCATTCCACCTCACAGTGGTAGTTGAAGACCCAAAGAATATTTCTGGCACTGTCCCAAGCCAATCTGATGGAATTTGTCAAAGAAAACGCCTTCTAAAATATGCTACAGTAACAACTCAACTGCCTAACTTGACAATGAAATACTAAGGAAAAAAATGCCCAACTTTACATTGAAATATTTCAGAAACCGCCAGTTTTCACACACTCATTCCACCTCACAGTGGTAGTTGAAGACCCAAACAATATTTCTGGCACTGTCCCAAGCCAATCTGATGGAATTTGTCAAAGAAAACGCCTTCTAAAATATGCTACAGTAACAACTCAACTGCCTAACTTGACAATGAAATACTAAGGAAAAAATGCCCAACTTTACATTGAAATATTTCAGAAACCGCCAGTTTTCACACACTCATTCCACCTCACAGTGGTAGTTGAAGACCCAGACAATATTTCTGGCACTGTCCCAAGCCAATCTGATGGAATTTGTCAAAGAAAATGCCTTCTAAAATATGCTACAGTAACAACTCAACTGCCTAACTTGACAATGAAATACTAAGGAAAAAATGCCCAACTTTACATTGAAATATTTCAGAAACCGCCAGTTTTCACACACTCATTCCACCTCACAGTGGTAGTTGAAGACCCAAACAATATTTCTGGCACTGTCCCAAGCCAATCTGATGGAATTTGTCAAAGAAAACGCCTTCTCAAATATGCTACAGTAACAACTCAACTGCCTAACTTTAAAATTGAATACTAAGGAA